>NC_044311.2:154696291-154771291 GCF_007474595.2 Lynx canadensis | reverse complement strand
CAGGTGTTCGCAGTGTTACCTCTCCTTGATGTTGGCTTTACTGCTGGGCCAAAAATGGCCCGAAATCTCCAAGCTTAAAGAATCTTGGCTCAAGGATCCCAGGAGAAGAGCTTTTTCTCCCAATAGTTTTCCTTTCCCAATCCCCAAGCATCATTCGTAGGTTCTTAGACGCCCTTCCCCCACCACCCCTACGTTTTAACAGCTGTGAGAGTTGATGGCATTGTGCAACTGAAACTGGCAGCATATTTCCTCCTTTGGAGGCGCTTAAGATAATGGGGCATCTTGCACTTCATGGTATCTCAGAACGTTTGCAATATGGCGGCCCCTCTCCCAGGCTGTGTCCACCCTTAACGCCAACCGTGGCAGGCAGGGGAAGAGAATGTTCTGGCCCAGCCTGGTTGATCTCGTCCCCGAACGTGGGGTTGGTAGTTTCCCAAAGGAAGATCGAGATGCTCCTACTGGAAAAGGTGGGCTAGAGGCTGGGCAGTGACAGCCACCGGTGTCCCCACACGGGGGGGGGGCCCTCTGTGGAGCGTCCACAGAACGCCCGGAGCCAGCTGTGAGTGATTTGGAGCCGTGTGGGGTGTGTGGCTTTGTGTTTTCTCAGGGAAACAGATAGTAGGCTCCCCGATCCAGAGAGCCCCTCTCAGAACCCTGGGAGAAGGGGACTGAATGTTCTGGAAAGGTGTTGCTGGAAGCCCAACAATGCAGTCGCTGCCCGATGGCTTTGAAGCCGCAGCAGGTGGGTCACAGAGACAAGCTGGGGGCCACCTGCTAGATGCATCAGAGGTGGGGGACAAGCCCCAGGTGCCAGTGCTCAGTGGAGCCCCGGACGACGTCTAGAATGAAGAGGGTTGTCTTTAGCCCCTGACCACTGCCCGGAAGGGGAGGCAAAGAGCCAGCATCCCAGCACCGGCCGGGCTCCCTGCTGAGGGGACGGGTTGGGGACAGTGTTCCTCACCCCAGCGGGACCCGCAAGGCCGCCCTCCTAATTGAAGGGAAGAAGCCACCGGATAAGAGGGAAAGGCCTGCAGGAACAGTCCCCTGGCTCAGGTAGCCACTCTGCTGAGCACAGGAGGGGAAGAACATTCTGGAGCCTCCTAGGGAGGCAGCTGCTGCGGGCCATGGGGACGAAGAGACTAACAAAGACTAAGTTGTCTCCCCGTTAATGGAAAGTGCTAAACTCTACATTTAAAATGTCTGCCTCGGGGCGCCTGGGGGGCTCATTCGGTTGATCGACTTCGGCTCAGGTCATGATCTCGTGGTTCGCGAGTTCGAGCCCCTCCTCGGGCTCCGTGATGCGCTAGGAAGAGACAAAAGCAAGCCGGCTGCCGGACAGGAGATGCTCTTGCTTACCGGTTTCCACACCGGGGTATGTGCAGTTAAAAGAGGAAATACATAGTCGTGCGTGGTTCCTCCCAAAGCGCGAGTGGTGCTGCCCCAGGGAGCCGGGCGGGTTCGTCAAGCCTCCGTCCCTCTGTGACAGCCAAACAGAACGCGGTCTCCCTGCGGGTGTCTTCCTTCCTCCTCACTGCCTGGCCCAGCCGTCCCACTGGGAGGACCGGGAGGGGCTGGGGGTCGGGGGGGGGGGGGAGGTGGCCCGTGGGCAGAAAGGAGACCTCGGCGGTGGCAGCTGTCCCCTCCGGGGCTGCGGCCACGGGACCTCGTTTTTCTTCCTGTCCTCCCTGGGCAGCTGGGGGAGAGAGGCGACACACAGTGAAGGCCCTGCTCCTTGATGAAGGCCGACCAGCTCCCCAGGAGAGAACCTTCCCCGCCTCTGCCTCTCCTGTGCCTCCCAGGGATGAAGCCAGATGGGGAGGGACTTGCCTCGTGACGGCTGTCCCTGGGGAGGGCGCAGGGCCGTGTGAGACCCCGTCCGCGCCTTCGGGGTGGTGACGGGGTGGTGGGGGGAAGGAGAGGCAAGTGACGTGGGATGATGCCAGCGGGGTGGAGGACAGGCGGCTCCCACATCCTGGCTCTGTGAGCTCAGAGAGGGGAGACAGGGGCCAGCTGGAGCTGGTCTTTCTGGGGTGGATGGGGAGGGGGGAGAGGGGAGCAGATCTGGGGGAGGGAGGGCACCGATGGGCGCATCCCAAGGTGGGAGCTTGGAAACACCCCTTCACGGAAATGGGGAGGATGCGCTGTGTTTCCCTCCAGCCAGAGGTCCGGCAGACGCGGAGGGGCCTGCCTGGTCCAGCTGGTGAAGCGGATCCCAGCCTGTGTCTGGATGTTGTCGCCCGTGGACGGCCCCGGGCCTGGGGGACAGCACGCGGGAGACGGCATGGGTCCGTCAGCCGGCTGTGCGGTCTGCGGACTCTTCCTTCTCGTCCGCGATGAGGAGCCCAGAGCCTGAGAACAAGCATGCGGAAAATGTCCAGCCACCCGACAGGGCGACTGTATGACCGCTGGACCTGGCAGGGATACTCTCGGGGCGAAGGCAGCAGCCTCTGAAGGCCGAGGAGACGCCCGGGGCAGAGGTGGGGACTGCTGGCCGCCTTTCTGGGAGCAGTTAGACCAGGCCTCTCCCCACCCCGCCCTGCGCCGCTGCCGGCTCTCTCCCTGCCCCACTCCAAGGGCGGGACCGGCTTGAATCCGCATGCGTCTGACCCGACGACTCCGGCACATCTGGAGGGGGGCTGGGGAAGGGGCTCAGCGGAGGAAATCAGGTGGATTCCCCGAAGGGGAGAACCGGGCCAGCTGGCTCTCCAGCCTTCACGCCTCTGTCAGCACCCGGCTCCTGCGGGGGGGAGGAGCCCTGCAGCCCAGGCGGGCAGAGGCCACGCCCCCATCATCCCGCAGAGCCGCGTCCGGATGGATGGGCCCACCTGTGCACACAGGGTCTCCAAACATCGGTTACTAACTCGTGTCTGGGAAATAAGCGGGGGACCCACTAGACGCAAAGAATGCCCCTCGCGGGGAGACAAAGACACCACCCCAAGCCACCAACCAAGCCGGGGGTGGGGTGGGGGGGCTGAGGGGAGGGAAGAAAATGGAGACAAAGCATATGGACCAGAAGAGAAACTTGTAAAATCTGTAAGCATTTCAGAGAGAAAACAGGACATTAAAAAAATTTTGGGGGGGGGCGCCTGGGGGGCTCAGTCGGTTGGGCGTCTGACTTCAGCCAGGTCACGATCTCGCGGTCCGTGAGTTCGAGCCCCGCGTCGGGCTCTGTGCTGACGGCTCGGAGCCTGGAGCCTGCTTTGGATTCTGTGTCTCCCTCTCTCTGACCCTCCCCCGTTCATGCTCTATCTCTATCTCAAAAGTAAATAAACGTTAAAAAAAAATTTAAAAAAAATTTTTAATGTTTATTTATTTTTGAGAGAGAGAGAGAGAGAGAGACAAAGTGTGAGTAGAGGAGGGGCAGAGAGAGAGGGAGACATAGGATCGGAAGCAGGCTCCAGGCTCCGAGCCGTCAGCACAGAGCCCGATGCGGGGCCCGAACTCACGGACCGCGAGATCATGACCTGAGCCCAAGTCGGACGCTTAACCGACTGAGCCACCCAGGTGCTCCCAAAACAGGACATTTTAAGTAGATGGAAAGCAGGATGGGAATGTGTGTGTGCACACACATTTAGAGGACAGAAGTTGAAAAATTTGTGAATGTGATGAGAGAAGACTCTTCAGGAAGGGAAAGTCAGAATCATTCCAGCATCCCCGTGACAGGAGGGCCGGGGACGGAGAGAAGGAAACACCCCCAGGCTACAGGACAGGGCGGTCACGTGGAGGTGGCAGCAGGTGCGCAGAGCATCCCTGGCCGGATAGCAGGCACAGCACTGGCGCCACGCCCTGGAACAGCAGGAGGGCGCTCAGAGGCCCTCCCGCAGCTCCCCGGGCGGGACTTAAACCCACACAGCATCAGGCTTCTAGACAACCAAGCAGAAGCCAGAAACCAAACAATGCCGGCAACATTCTGAGGCAGGTGCCCTAACTTCCTCCTTTAAGCCTCAGCGTCCCGCCCACGTGCCGGGCTCCCTTCCCCCTGCGCCGTTCTCTGCACCGCCCACTACCGCGAGGGAGCCGAACCTTCTAGCTGCAGGGTGGAGCTGACTTCGAGATAAGTCCGTTCTGTAGTGAGCAGTCCATGGGCATTTTGCTTTCACTCGCTGTGTTTCGTTTCCAAGAGCTCGGCTCCCTTCCTTCCAAATCTGCCTTGCGTTGCTCAGCACGTGTCCCGTGTTCAGGTCTTAGCTTTCCACCTGTCATCATTTGAAATGTGTTTACTTAAAGCCGTTATCTGATGATCTTATTGCCTGAGAGTCTCAGGAATCTCGTCTCTCTGTTTATCAGGCCTGCCGGTCGATCGTCTCCCCGTGTGTCACAATTTTGGATTGTGAGCTCATGTTCGGCAGGGCCGTGCCTGTGGGAATCGTTTGTGCCTGGGCTGAGGACGTGTTTGTAAGAGGTTCGTGTTTGTAAGGCTCGAGGTCGTCCTGTGATCACTCTTATGTGGATTTTAGGGCTGGGAAAGGGACAGACCCAACAAGACAAAATTCTCAAGGGGAATTGCTTTCCATCTGGGGCACAGGCTGGGACAGATATGCCTTAGGTGGGTGTGTTTCCTCAGAGCCCTTCAAGGGGGTCAGGTGCAGCCGTGGCTCAAGGCCTTACCTCCTGCCCCTGAGACGTTCGGCCCAAGCCCCCTCGTATGGGACGGCGCTGGTCTTTATGTCTCTATTAGCCTCTGGAGATTTTGGTCCTTTCCTTCCTGCTATGTTTAGCTGATCATTTAAAAGGAACCTCCCATTTTGTACAACCTTCCCAGCTGTGTGGTAGAAAGTTCCCATTCCAGTCCACACAAGCCAGGGGCGTGTCGCCTCATAACTGACCATCCTAGCGATGTACACGCAGTGAAGTTTGATTTCATTCTCGGCGATAGGACTCACGGGGTGGCTGTGGGCGTGGGCGAGGTTGTTACGAACGCCGTCGTCCGCCTTCGGAAATTAATACCTAAAACGTCAAACAGGAAAAGCGAACCAACGGCGGTGTGAGCATGTGATGGGCGAGCACTGGAAGAAAGGGCGGTGAGATTGGACCGTGGCCACCTGCGTGGGAGAGCTGGCTCGGGGTGGGCCGGCCGTGGGCCCAGAAGCTGTGGCCTTCTCTCTGGGGGGGGGCGGTTCCCCAAAGTACCAGAGTCAAGGGGATCTGTTGTCACTTTTCAGGGCAACTGCCTTGACTTTTGCCATTAACACAAGCTGTTTTGTGCATCTCCCGGTGCGTGGGACGGGGCAGGTGCTGGGAGCTTCCCCGCTGTCGGGCGGGAGGAGGGGGCATGCGGATCAGTGATGGCCGGCTGACGTGCACCTCAGTGGACCCCGAGGCCCACCGCATTGATTTAGAACCGGTCGCCTGACTTTGTGATGAATCCACACTGACTTTCTCTCTCCACGCAGCTAAACCTCTGCGCTCATGGTGGCTTCTCGGAAAGGCAGCATGACCAGAGACATTTCCTCCCCGTCCCTTTAGCCCCGAGTGGGAATAACCGATGTTAACCCGATGCTGAGTAACTGGGCGGGACTTCCCAAATGAGCTCGTTCCTCGTGCTCCCCTTTCTCCACCCAGACTTCGGATTAGCCTCCCCAGGAAGCAAAGGCCTTTGCCTGGGACCGTGGCTCAGACCCTACCCCGGCCTCCTCCAGCTGCCTGGGCGTGTGGGCAAACCTAGCTTGGGGGGCGGCAGAAGGCACGGGGACCTTTATCCTTCCGGTGGCCGCCGCAGGGAGAGAGCACGGCGCTCGGTCAAGGCCGTGGCCTGCCCCTGCCATTCCTGACCTGGTGCCCTTGGTCCAGTCGCGATGCCGGGACACTGAGCTGGTCTAAAGTTTCATGAACCGTGAAGCACTATTGCAGGCACGTGGCTCAAAAGGATTGCAAACAAAGACTCAAAGAAATACAGGTGCACGTGCTCTGGGTGCTGTTCCCGGCGGCCCGGAGGGGGGACAGCCCCATGTGCCTCAGCGGGCGGACGGACGAACAAATGTGCTCCACCCGGACGCTGGAGTATTATCAGCCGTGAAAGGGACGGAGTCCTGAGGACGGGCGACAGACACGGAAGGTCACGTGTTACATGATTCGATGTGTGCGAAGCGTCCAGAACAGGCAAATCCACGAGACGAGGTTGGCGTTGGGCAGGTGCCCGGGGAGGCGGATGAGGAGACGCGGCTGAACGGGTCGAGGGTTTCGCTTTGGAGGGCGGGAATGTGCGAGCTGGACGGAAGCCGTGATTGGGGATGGCTACCTGGACCTTGTGTGCATATCACCTCAATAAATTTTTTAAAAGCAGGGGGCGCCCGGGTGGCTCAGTCGGTTAAGCGCCCAGCTCTTGGTTTCGGCTCAGCGCATGGTCTCGCCGTTCGCGGGATCGAGCCCCGCGTCGGGCTCCGTGCCGACGGCATGGAGCCCGCCTGGGATTCTCTCTCTCCCTCCCTCTCCCTCCACCCCTCCCCCTGCTCTCCAAGCAAAGAAAACCTCAACAGAAGCAGTGCCAGCAAATGGCCGGCGTGTCACCGTTTGCTTCCGTCCCGCCAACAAGGCGGTGGGTGAGTTGGCTCGCCAGGAACTGAGCCCGGGTGCTCCCGTTCTCCACACTGACTTCTCTCTTGTTTTCCGATTTGCCCAGTTGCTTTTCTAGGTGCGTCACCGTCACGGAAGCCAGCTAGGCCCGCTACGCAGCGCAAAGAAGCCAGACTAAAGCGTTTACTCTTTCATCCGCCTCCCCTGTCCTTGGGTAGATGCTCCTCGCGCAGGACCGCGTTCCTGCCAAGCACCGGGGGTCACCTCCTGTCCTCTCGGTTAGAAAGGACAGTGTCGCCGAGTTCACGGACTTCCCTGCGCCTCTGGTCACCTTCTGAGGGACGTCCGGTGGTGAAGACAGCCGGCTTCGGGGAGAGGGAAGGGAGGAGGCTCAGAGGTCCCCGGCCCGGGGAGCCAGCCTTCGGGTGGCTGCTGGGTGACCGTCCTGGGGGGCCAGTGCGCTGGGGTGTCTCAGGGCCCGGCTGCTGGGAGTCACCTTGATGCTGGTGGGAAATGGTGCTGTGGAGACACAGGGAGCCACCTGGGGTCACCGCCAGAGTGAGTTCTGGACCCTTTTGGGGGGCCAGCTGGGCAGTGGCTTAGAACAGCATCCCTTCCTGTGGCCCCAGCATACGAATGAGGTGCTAATGAGGAGTGAGCTCCTGGCCTTTTCTGGATTCTTCCCAGCAGATCCACGAGCTCTTGGGACCCGGCTTCTCTGGACTGGAGAGAGGGGCTCACACCGGGGTGGTGTTCAGGTCCCCCGTCCCCACCCTGCGCTCCTGCCGTTTCCACGCTCCCCGCGAGGCTTCCTCCCCAGGCCAACTCCACCATGGGAGCTTTGTCTTCGTGGGAAAGGGGTAGCTCAGGCAGCGGGCCCCCAAACCACACCTTTTGGGGCAGTGCTTCTGAAGCAGCAAAACAAAAACACTCCCCAAAAGGCCGAGGAGATTGGCACAGAGCTTTTGGGGGCGTGCTTCCTGGTGACTATTAGCTGCGGCCGTCACGACCACCACGCCCTGGCCGTGGCGATGTTGAGGACGGAGAGGTGGGGCTGGCATATTCAGGGGGAGTCTTTCAGGTTATTTCGCTCAAATCAGACCCTTCCAGAAGGCTTCTGTGAGCTCTGACCAGCCTGGGGACCTGTGTCGCTGATGCTCGTCACCAACACCTGTCAAGGGCTTGGCCTCCTTCCTGGTGGTGGGGAAAAGAGCAGCTCAGCCTGCCTGAGACTCCTGGTTTGCCAGGGCTCTCCAGAGAAACATAGCAAGAGGATGCGGGTATATAAATATTACGAGGTTTGTTTTAAGGAATCAGCTCACACAATTACGGAGGCTGCCGGGTCCCAAAGCTGCACGGGGGCCGGAAGATTGCGGACCCGAGGAGGACCCAATGTTGTAGTCCAGATCCGAAGGACAGCTGCTGGCAACATGCCCTCTGCTTCAGGGGAAGTCAGCCTTTGGCTCTCTTTACTCCTTCAACTGATTGGACATGGCCCACCCCCATTATGGAGGGCAATCTGCTTGACTTTGAATTAATTCAAATGTTAATCTCATCCTAAAGCACCATCACAGTAACATCCAGAATAACGTTTGGCCAAATGTCTGGGCACTTTGGCCCAGCTAGCCTGACACATGAAATCAGCGGTCATATTCCCCTTCCCCTTCCCCTTCTAAGCAGCCTTGTGTGCCCAGGGCAGCACAGGATTGCTAAATTGCTCAACCCAGGCTCCCACTGGGCGCCCCTTCCACTGGATGAATGTCATTGTCCTCGCTTGGCATCCAGGTAAGCTCAGGGGACAGAAGGGACTGGTTCCCCCAGGGGTACCCGTGGTGCCGGGCCACACTTCCTATCTGCAGAGAAGCATCTGGAGGGAGGGGTTAGCACAGATAACCACGCAGCTGCCGGGCTCGCGAGGCACCAGAACCGCTTCTACTCAACTGGGCGCATTTTTCCCTCGTTTATCAAAGCTGGTGTGGCCTGTTGGGACCTGCCACAGGAAACTGTCACCTAGACCTACCCAAGCAAGGCCTTCCTGGGGCGGGCCGGCCCCGACCTTCAAGTGGCCTCCCTGCTGTCCTCACGGGGCCTCTCTGCACTGTCAGCCCAGGGGGTCCCCCTCCCCTTGGAAGGAAGCTTCTGGGGGCCTGCCAGAGTCAGGGCATCGAAGCCAGGGGCCAACATGCCTTGACCTTGTTCATTAAAACGGAAGCCAATGCCACCATTCCCAGGGCTGAGGAGGCGGTGGCCATTCTGTCTGTCCCCACCGAGGACCCTGACTGACTGTGCTTCAGGGACCAGGCGCAGCGGTGGGAGCCCGGACCTGGGCTTCTCACACACAGAGAGGAGTGCGGTCAAAGGCATGAGGTGCTGGTTTTGGGGAGACCCGGGGCTGACCCCTGTGTAGCCCACAGTGCCCGGCATGTGAAAAATGTGGGTGGGACTGTGGGGTCCCCCCGTCCTTACAAAGGGCAGGTCCATCCCTAAGCGTCGCTGGCTTGTTAAGTCTGCTAGCAAATAACACAGGATAAGAAAGAACGCAAGCTGCCCGGTTACATTTGAATTTCAGAGAAACAATGAATCATTTTTTAGTGTATGTTCCAAATATTGCACAAGACAGTATTCAAAAGTTATCAATAATACGGCTTCTGAATCTGTATTAAAACTTAAAATTCTCGGGGTGCCTGGGCAGCTCGGTTGGGTAAGCATCTGACTCTTGATTTCAGCTCAGGTCGTGATCTCACGGTTTTGGGAATCGAGCCCCACGTCAGGCTCTGCACTGACAGTGTGGAGCCTGCTCGGGACTCTCTTTCCCCCTCTCTGCCCCTCTCCCCTGCTCTCTCTCTCTCTCTCTTTCAAAATAAATAAACATTTTAAAAAAACCCTTAAAATTCTCATTTTTACTAATATTTTATTCGAAATTTGTATTATAAAAATTATTCATGATTTTAAGCATTGCATGGGACTTATAAAGATTTACAAGTAACTTATGAATATTTATAATGTATAACTTATACTTTATTAGGTATGAATGCATATGCTAAAAATAGTTTTTTATCTGAAATTCACATTTAGCTTGGTGCCTTGTATTTAATCTGGCAACCTTATGTATGGAATGTCTTCCTAGTACAGCTTGGTAATTTGGAAAGTAGAAAACTTTGTTTCCAAGCGCTCCAGAATTTGGATTTCTCCCAAGTGGGTTTATTCGGCAGGCTTTGCCGCAATCCACACGTACCACGACTCTATTGGCGAAGAGGTCACGTTACCTGGGTTACAAAGAATACATTCGTTGCTATTTGCAAAAGGGGACAGAGAACGAGGGGATCAGGACTCTCTTCAAAATGTTGGGTCCCTTGGTCGCTTGTTTCTGTCTTCGGTCTCCAGAGGGGAGGCCTTTGGGGGCGCCGTCAGGGTGACGGGGTCCAAGGAGACGCGGCCCCAGGGCGCTGAGGCTGGCGCCCCGCGGTGAGCGCTGGGACAGGGACACCGGGGCCGCTCCCGGCCACGTGGCCGATGGGCTGAGAGAGGCCGGGAGGGGGTCAGGAGGGGGCGGACCGCACGACCGGGGCGGCGGGATTCCACGGATTCTGGGTGCGGACGGCGAAGGACAACCCGGGCCCACAGGGAGCACTCCGCTCCCGTCGGCCACTGGTCGAGGGCATCTCCTTCCTGCGCTGTGGGAACTGGGGCCTCCTCCCTCCTGTGAGCACGGATCAGCTCGTGAGGTTAACTCAGGACGCAGCCTGGCGGTCCCTCCCAGAGGCGCGAGGGCTCCCGTGTTCCTCCGTCTTGCCCCCTCTGGGCCTGTGTCCCCACAGCAGCCAGCAGACCCTGAGGGAACCGGAGTCTCGCCCCGAGGCCTGAAGCCCCCGCAGGCCCTTCATGGGCCTCTTTGGCCCACAACGTCCTCCCCCTCCAGCCCGTCTCCGGCCCCACCGCCGGTCACCGTCCCAGACCCTCCGTCCCAGCCCCCGGGGGTCCGGCAGCCTGGCTCGTGCATCGTACATCCGTCCCCTCCGCCTGGTGCGTCCGGCCCACAACCCTGCCCCCCTTCCTCCCCGAGCGGCAGGGCCACTTTCTCCCCACCCCACGCCTTGGACCCTCTGGGAGGGTGTGCCTGGTCTCCTGATGGCACTTTCCCGCGGGTCCGCATTGAAGGGCGCAGCGAGGGCGTCTCCCCAGACATCTGTCCCCCAAGGCACCAAAGAATCCCCCAGACGGGGGCCCCTCCCAGTGGGAGGCAAGTCCTTCTCTTTCTGGCATGTGCCAGGCGGACGGATTATTACACGGCGGGGGCTTGGGGCGGGGGGCAGGGACGGAAAGGAGCGTGTGGTGACCCAGGGCAGGCGCTGGGGCCGGAGCTAGAGCAAGGGACTTTGATGCACTTTGCTTTGAGGAGGCGTTTGGATAATGAACTTTCACATTCATTGAGAAGCGGGAGGGAAGGATGGCGTGTGTGTGTGTGTGTGTGTGCACGCACATGTGCACACGTGCGTTCGGTGCTTCCTGGAACCCTGACCCTCCAGAACTCTAAGCACAAACCGGATTTATCTGGGATCGACTTTCCGTCCCGCGTGGTGTCCCGTCTACACTGGACGTGGAGTGCAGGCAGGACTTTCCACCCCTGTACGTGCCTGGTGCCTGGTGGGGGGGGCTCGGAGGTGGCCGCACGGCTCCCGGCCGCGGGCGCACACACACCTTCTCCGGCTGTTGCAACAACAAACTAGCCTCAGTGCCGCTGCGGGGGCTTTGCGCGTGTAATCAAGGTCCCAGATCAGTGGACCCTAAAGTGGGGCGTTGAGTCAGGCACGCCTGACGCGATCACGTGAGCCCTCGGGGTCCCGGTCTAGAGGTCGGAAGACGCGAGGTCAGAGGTTTGAAGTGGGGAAGGGAAGGGCCTGGGTGGCTCAGTCGGCTGGGCCTCCCCATCTTGGTTTCGGCTCGAGTACATGATCTCACGGTTCGTGAGTTCGAGCCTGGAGTCGGGCTCCAAGCTGATATTATGGAGCCTGCTTGGGATTTTCTCTCCCTTTCTCTCTCTGCTCCTCCTCTGCTCAATCTCTCTCTCTCTCTCTCTCTCAAAATAAATAAATAAAAACTTAAAAAAAAATAATTTGGGTCCCTGGGTGGCTCAGTCGGCTGTCTGACTCTTGATTTCGGCCCAGGTCAGGATCTCACGGTTCGTGGGTTCGAGCCCCGCGTCGGGCTCTGTGCCGACAGCTCGGAGCCTGGAGCCTGCTTCTTGTTCTGTGTCTCCCTCTCTCTGCCCCTCCCCCGCTCAGGCTCTGTCTCTGTCTCTCTCTCTCTCCCTCTCTCTCTCAAAAATAAACATTAAAGAAAATTTTTGTATAAAAATTGGTGGAAAGGAAGTGTGAGAAGGATCAACACGAGGGGCAAGTCCTCACTGCCGGCACTGAGGATGGGGACACTAGGGGTCACGGGGTGTGGGTGGCCGCCGGGGGCTGAGCGCGGCCCTCAGCACTGCCAGCAGGGACACGGGGACCTCAGGCCTGCACCCCCAGGGTGTGGGTGAGCTCGGCAGGAGAGTCTCCTCCAGAGCCCGCAGACAACAGCCCAGCCGGGCTAACACCCAACCGCACCCCACGGGGCCGGGCAGAGCCCCCGCACCGGGCGGCGTGACCAGAGGGTGCTGTCCTGGGTGCCGGTCTGTGCCGAAGGTCTCCGATCTCGGCGTCCTTTGGGAGCAAACCGAGCAGTTGCTGAAAAGTCCGACACAAACGTGTGCCAGGCCTCGTTCGCCTCGTGATAATAAAGAACGACACCTATTTATTTCATTTAATTTTGATTGGTATTTATTCATTGTTAAGTAAGCTCCAAGCCCGACGTGGGGCTCGAACTCACAACCCCGAGATCAAGAGTCACTGGCTCTCCCCACAGCCTGCCGGGCCTCCCAAGAATAATACCTCCTCAGCAAGCACCTACTTAGCACCCGATTCTAGACCTGCGCTGCCTCTAACCTGCCAGCATTCCGGGAGTTTCGTGGGGTTCTGGTTTGCTTGCCAGGAACCTCAGCGAGGGATGTGTCTGGCTGCAGACTTTCCAGCCGGCTCAGAGGACCCGTTAAAACCCAGGGATCCGGCCTCCGGAGCCCCGACTGCTTCGCCCACACCCCGCTGCCTCCGGGGCTGCCTGATTATTTTCCAACTCATTGCCGCTTTCTCCAGGGAAGCTATGAAGGTGGCCAATCAGCACAGGAGAAGGTGCTGAATGTCTTAGTCGTGGTGGAAATGCAGGTCAGAACCGCAAAGAGACGTCGCCCCTCACCCATCAGAAGGGCTGCAAGGCCGGCGGGATGGGGCACGTGGTCCCGGACGCTGCTCGGGGGACGAAAACGGCGTCATCGCTCTGGAAAGCCACAGGATGGTTCTGGGAACGAGTTAATACCGCAAAAGACCCACCCCCGGGTGCGTGCCCGAGAGAGATGGCCCGCGAGGCCCACACAACCCCTGCGTGCACGCCCACAGTAGCCGTATGCGTCACAGGCAGGAAGGGCAAACCTCCTGAATGTCCGGCACCTGGGAAATGGATAGACGCTGTGTGGTCTGTCCCCACAACGGAGTGTCACTCGGCCAAGAAAAGGAGTTGAGCATCGACGCCCGCCACCCGGCTGAACTTTGCGAAGATTACGCGCGGTGGAAGAAGCAATCCTAGGACACCTTGACCTTGGACTCTGAGCCTGCGGGGCCGGGAGAGAACAGACGTCTGTTGCACGAGCCTGCAGCCCGTGCCGCCTTGTTACGGCTGCCGTGGCGAATGCCTGCTCTCGGGTCACGTCAAGGCAGAGCGAAGCGAAAGCTACTCCTGCAAACCCTCGATGCTGATTTAAGTTACTTTCAGGGACCGCTCTTGTATCGTTCGGAAAGCAAGCCAAATCCGCAAAGGCAACGCAACCTAAATTTCGAGGACCATTCGCGTGAAGAGCCTTCCTCGTCCTGAGGGATTACGCTCGGCCGAAACCGCCATCGCTGCGACGTGAACGCGGTGGTTTTGCGGGCCTGGCGGAGGTTTCCATGTACCGGTGACTCAGTTTCCCTCCCTCCCCGCGCTCTCATTCACGTGCAAGCCTCCCCGTGGCCTTGTGGGAATCGGACGCGTGAAAAGTTTGGCTTGCTCTTTTCGATGCAGCCCACAGCTGTGAGAGCAGCGGCTCCTTCCGGGGCCGTGTTTTGTGGGAGCCGCGGGGGAGGTCTCCTGCCGTCCCGGAACCAGTGAAGGGAGCAGCCATTCGTCCAGCGAGCGTGGAGGGATGGGCCGCCCGTCCCGTCAGCCTCTTGCAGAGACCAGGTGGCTTTCGGGGTCCTGGAGACTTCGCCCTTGGGGCCCTTGGGGACGGGGAAGGGCTCCCCAGAGGGGCGCAGTCCTCCTTTCCAGACGTGGGTGGAGCCTGGTCTCCCGCCCTGGGCCTTGAAGGCCGACCTCAGGGTCCTCATTTGTGTGCACGTAGGGGGAAGGGGGCCTTCAGGCTACACCCAGTTACCTCTCTGGGCTTCTGAGTCCCCGCCAGTCCAGCCAGTGGGAGCAGAGGCTTGGGGGGCCCCCTTCCAGGTCCAAACCGGAGCGTCTGCCCTCAGAGCCAGGACCGTGAGAGCGGAGCGTGGGAAGTCCAAGCCGCAAGGAGGAAAGGCGAGAGCCGGCGGGGCGGGGGGAGGGCCAGAGGCAAGAGAGCTGGCTGTGGGAACAGGTGCTCTCAGACGTCACCTGCATCCATCATTTGGGGCGCCGGAGGTCAGTCCCAGCTGGGTCCCGCTGGGCTAAGATCAGGGGGTCGGTGGGGCGGGTTCCTCCCAGAGGCTCCAGGGGTTGGGAGGTCATCACCCCCCGGAGGGGGGGGTGTCATTCTGCCCACCACCCGAGAGCAAAGAAGGTGCCCGCTTGGAGGAACCTCGACGAATGTGTTGAATGAGAGTAGAAGCCGTCGGATGAGGCCAGGTCTGGGCTCCGCTGTCCGCAGGAGCTGCTTGTGCTTCTGGAACGGGGGGGTGCCGGGCGGGGGCAGCAGGGACCAAGGTGGTAGGAGGGGACGGCGTCGCCCGCCCGCTGCGTTGCCTGGAGGTTGGCAGGCAGGTGGAAGGCGCCCGAAACAACCCCTGTGCCGCCAGCCCCGCTGCCTTGGTCCTGTTGCACAGGGTGGGGGGGAGACGGGGCGCGGGCTTCCCCTGGAGCCCCACCTTGCACGTCCTGGGGTGCTGAGCCGGCCCAGGCCCCCCTACTGGGGTGCACTCAGGAGCCGGAGAAAAAGGACTTGGGAGGACCAAGAAGGTGGCCTTGAGGGACAAATGAGTGCCGAGTGTGAATGATTAGCAATCAGGTCCCTGAAGAGAAGTCGGGGCTTCTGCTTCCCCTCCCCCGCTCAGGGCTGAACCTTGCACCCCACCGGAAGGTCAGCCTCCCCTGCAGGTGTCCCGGTCCCCCTGGCAACCAGGAAGCATCACCCAAACAGCAGGTTGCGGCTGGTAGGGAAGGGGGAGGTGAGGAAGGCCCCAGGAGCAAAGTTGTCATTTCTCCCACCGTGGCGTGAAGGTGTCAGGCCAGGGCTCAGAGCCAGATTCTGCCCAGAATGACCAGGTTCAGAGAGCAGGCCTCCTAGCTTTGCCTGTCAGCAGGCTGGCCGCGGTCAGGGTCGTGGCGAGGCCGCCGTTGGCTGCAAACAGAAGAATTCCTCTCAGAGGCCAAAGCAATCGTTTCAATCGTCTCAGACAGTGTGGAAGGAGGGCACGGAGTTGGTGAGATTTTCTTGGCTTTCCTCACAGTGGCAAGATGGCTGCAGGGGCTCCAGGCATCGCATCCTCCCAGGACAGCATCCAGTGCAGGAACGAGGAGCTGGTGGCAAAGGGGCTTGTCCAGAAGCCCTCTGCAACTTCGCCTTCCGCTGGCCAGCTGGTCACGTAGCCTCTGCTGAACATTCAAGCACTTTAAAGACACAGGAACAGGGTCGGGGGCTTCCTGAAGCTTCCAGTCTCTGCTGCAAACGTCCTGTGTCTCCCTCCCCCACAGCGGGCACCGACTCACGTGCGTGGGCACATACAGGCTCACACTCACATGTGCACACACCCACATATTCTCTCTCTCTCACACACGTATCGTCTCCCCACCCCTCCCTTCCTTCCTTCCTCCTCCTCCCCCTCCTCTTCCCCCTTACCCTCATCGCCCCCGTCACATGGTACCCCTAACCCTCCCACTACTCCCCCCCATCTCTCAGGCACCAGCTGCAGCCTGGCACCTGCCCCCAGCCCAGGAACCCGCTCAGCATAGGAGACAGAATGATCTGTCTGCTCGGACGGGGATGGTCACCGTGGGCAGAAAGGGGAGGGGGCAGGGAAAAAAATTGACGTTGGCTGAAAAAAACAATGAGAACATGTAGAAAAGTATAAACCAGGCACGAAAAGCCCCCTCCACACCCAGAACCCAGAGATGAGGATGGTTAACAGTTTAGTGTATTTGTGTCCAGTTTTTTTCTCTAGAGTCTAGTTCAGTTTGTGACCTGCTGGGAAGTCAGAAGGGTCACCGATCTGTCACCGGTTCCCCGCAGAAGGCCTGCTCCTCAGCCCCAGGCGGGAGGGGTGCGGGGCCTTGGGAAGCTGGGGCCGGCGGCCTCCCTGGGGAAGGTCCCGGAGGGGACGCCGGAGTGGCCAGAGGGCTTCTGGCGGTGGAAGTGGTCAGGTGCAAGGTTTGCATCTGTCCACGGTGACCCTGACTGCCCTGTGACTGCGGGAAGCCGCTGGGGCCGGGAGGGGACACGGCACCCTAGGAGGTGGCCTTGGAAAGGTGTGCGCGGACAGAGCCAGGGCGGGGGGGGGGGGGGCTGGGCTCCCTCCCTCCCTGGGGCCGTGGTGTCTCCCTCCCCACCCCAGACCGGTCCCAGCCCCAGGCGCTGCTCGAGCCCGGGAGCCCAGAGGTCAGAGCAGGACCCAGAAGCGGCTGCCAGTGTAGCCCGATCTCTGATCTCTGTGGGCCAGGTCCTCATCAGGCCCCCGAGGCCCCACATGAGGGTTAATTATTCACGTGGCCCTGGGACCCATAGCTGCCAAAGTCCACTCCCCCCCCACCCCGCGCCCAAGCCCACGGAAGCTGCCCTTTGAGACTCCAGTGCCCAAGACGAGGGAGGCATCACGAAATATTTCCTATGAGATAGACGTTGGTGGGAAAAGGTTAGAAACTACAGAAGAGGGTAAATAAGAACACGAACATGGGGGCGCCTGGGTGGCGCAGTCGGTTAAGCATCCGACTTCAGCCAGGTCACGATCTCGCGGTCCGTGAGTTCGAGCCCCGCGTCAGGCTCTGGGCTGATGGCTCAGAGCCTGGAGTCTGTTTCCGATTCTGTGTCTCCCTCTCTCTCTGCCCCTCCCCTGTTCATGCTCTGTCTCTCTCTGTCCCAAAAATAAATAAACGTTGAAAAAAAAAAAAAAATTAAAAAAAAAAAAAAAAAAAAAAAAAAAAAAAAAAGAACACGAACATGAACTTGCAAGGGCGCTGACGGGGGGTAAGCGCTATGAACATTTCACGTGTTTCCGGCCAGGGTTCCCACTAGGAAATCCAAAGCGACTCTCAATATTTGAAACGTGTTTCATGCGGGGGACTGGCCGCCTGATGGCAAAGGAGCAGTGCGGTACCAGGTAACATTTAGGACCTCCAGTTACACGTGGTCCTAGGTAAGTAACATTCACCTTCCTATGGGAACTTCCCCCTCGATGCTTGTTATCTGGAACTCAGGTTCAAGTTTCACAGGCCATCCTTTCCGCCCCACAAGTCTGGCAACAGATCAGCACCCCCAGTGCTGTCCCTCTGCCCCTGGCTCGAGAGACTGAGGGATGGATGCTGCCAGGGACCGGGGGCCAAGGTTCCCGTCCGCTTCCCCTCCACCCCACCCCCCAATCTGGAACAGGAGCCCTGTTCGTGACGGCTGGCGCCCGGCTTGCCGTCCAGCTCCCGCCGCTGCCCCCCCCACCCTTGTCTGGGTCCAGTGAGGCCAGGAGCCGGAGAGACGAGTCGTGTGTTCCAGGCTCGGCCCCTGGGATTCGAAGGGAATGTGGCCCCCAGGGCAGACGCAGCGTGCACCTGCTCAGCGGACAGCCCGGTCCCCACACGACGCCCCTTCTGCGTTCTGTGATCATGCCACCTTCAGCAGTCGTGCAGCGTTCCGGAGTGTGATGTTCTAGAAGGTACTTGACCGTTCTTAAATTGTGTGCTTAGAAACTGGGACTTCCCACCGAAACTGTCGGGCAGAGGGCCCCAGAGAAGCTTCAGGACCCTCTCTTGGGAGGCATTTTCGTGGTTTTGAGGTCGAGTTCCACCCTAAGTAAGATAGCGTTCCCAGTTCACCAGGCTCTGGGGCCAGGAGTGGGGGCTGGGGGTCCACACATGGGCCTCTAGACTCGTTGGATGCCCCGGGGAATGTCAGGAGGCTGTCAAAGGCACGTTTGGGTCACACTTGTGAACATCCTTATTTAAAGACCAGGGCTTGAGCTTGGGGTCGCGAGCACACCCACACAAGCTTCTATACACACGTGACTTCATACAGCCCAGCCAGCTCTCCCCTGAGGGCCGGGTCGGGGTGACGGCGCGTTTGTAAGACTTTTGTGCCCGTGTAGCTTTGAATGTCAACCAAAGCACAATCACGAGGTGGTTCTTCCTTCTTTTGTTTTTTTTAAGTTTATTTCTTCATTTATTTTGAAAGCGAGCTGGGGGAAGGGCAGAGAGAGAGAGAGGAGAGAGAGAGAGAGAGAGAGAGGATCCCAAGCAGGCTCCACACTCAGGGCAGAGCCCAGTGTGGGGCTTGATCTCACGGACTTGGAGATCCTGACCTGAGCAGATATCAAGTCGGAGGCTCAACCGACTGAGCCACCCAGGCGCCCCCGTGAAGAACGTGTGGTTCTTCCTCAGCCCGCTAAGCACGCGTGCACGCTTGCACGTGTGTGCACACGGAGGGCACACCCACGCACGCACCCACGTGGGGCGTGCCTCCGTGGGTCCCGGCAGGCTGTCTGCAGGTCACATGGCTCCACGTCCGGGCTCAGTCGGGCTGCGAGGAGGAGGAGGACGGCCCCGTGTGCGGAACCGCCCTGCCTCGCACGGGCTCCGTGGGGTCTGGTGAGACGCCGGCCCCTCCGAGCCCCGTGCCTTCCTCTGACAACGGGGCTGACAAATGCCTACCTTGCAGGCCTTCTGGGACGATAGTGAAGTACGGCGTGAGGGGTCTCGGGCACACGGCAGGTACGCAGCGAGTAGGTATTTTACGTTACCACGGGCCGCGTGGGCGCTCGTTCGGTGCAGCTGGGCAGGAGGCTCCTGTCCGGGAAGGCTGGGGGCCGGCAGATGGCTCGGGGACAGGGGCCTGGGGTCCTCTGCGGCCTCAGGGAGGGGTGTCTTCAGCTTTGCCGAGCCCCCGGGGAGACTGGTGAGCGGCGGGGGCTGCAGGGGCGCCTGTGGGGAGGGGGCGGGCAAGAGGCCGGAGCTGACAGACCGAGGTGACGAGCTGCGGTCCTGGGTAGTGACGAGCAGGATGGGGAGGGACGCCAAGGCACGGGGGGGGGGGGGGGGGGGGGGGAGGATGGAGGTGGTGGAGAGGGAGGACCCGGGGCAGTCCTCGGCCCCAGTGAGAGCCACGGGGTGGGGTGCTGGTAGTTTTAGCCACACTGGGTACGATGTGCAAATACCCACACTGTGCAGGCTGCCGGGATATGGGCTCAGAACAAAGGGGGGCTCGGGGCCCCCACCACGGGGCCCACCTGGCATTCAGGTGCTACCTGGAAATGCGGGAATCCGCCCTCTCGACTCGGAGACAGGGAGGGACGGGCCAGGCGGCGGCTCCCTGCCCACCCTCCCCTGACCCCCTGAGGGGCCCTCTTCCCCGCAGACGCCCCGGGGATCCCGCCCTCGGTACCCACCCCTGTGTCCTCCTCCTTTTTCCCAGCCCCTCCCCTCGCTTGGCGTCCCTGGGGTCCCTCAACGCCCACACGTGGGCCCAGGCTCTGCTTGGGACAAGCAGGCATGTGCAGCTGCTTCCGGCCGGCCTGCAGGGTCCTCACAGGAGGGACCCCGGTGCCCTTGAGGCCCCTGCAAGGACAGGGCCCCGCGATGGCCGCGAGGAGGGAGCCGAAAACAGAAGAAAGACCAGAGACAAATCGGCCGGCGGGCAACGGTCTCCGTGTGGCTGGATCCGCAGTGGCCCCGCGGAGCCCAGCTTCGAGCTGGCGGATGTCACCGTGTCTGACGTGGCTCAGCGTCCAGTGGCCGGGACCTTGGCCGGTTCAAGGCCGTTCTGGAACAGAAGGTGCTCAAAGCGGAGCCGCGAGGTCTGAATTACCCGAGCGCGGGAAGGACGGCCGGCCCACCTGGCCTCGTTCGCACACGGTTTCTCCAGGTACCGATTTCTGGGGTCCTGGCTTCGAGACCTCAGACAGGACGACAGCTCAGAAAGCCGGGGACCTGGCAGGCGGCTTCGTGGACCGAAACAGCTGTTTCCACAGCGCGCGCCCCGAGGTTAGAGTCAGGAACTCCCCGCCTTTAACCTTGACCCCCCGAGAAGGTCGCCGACCGAGGGGTGTGCCGTGCCCGGGGAGGCCCATCGGCGGAGATCGCATTCCCGGGTCAGTGACCTGCCGCCCCACCGAGAACATGACCCACACGGGGAGACGGCTGGATCGAGTTTCGACCCGAATCGCTCTCGAGACAAATCACACGAAGGCGGGATCTCTCCTTCGTTGAACATTCTGACGGCCTCAGCTCTGGCAGGCGTGACTTTGTGCCCAGTTCGTGGTCACAGGCCGTGTTCCGTCTGCCCGGCGTGTTTTATTGGCACGAAAGCACAAAACCGAACCAGGGAGCTCCCTCCCTGCCGCCAGCTCCCCCTCTCTCCCCCCTTCCTTCCCTGCCCTCCTCTCCTCTATTAGCAAACGGGCCATGCGGTGGCTTGATTATGTGTCCCCAAGGATATGTTGGGGTCCTGACTCTCCCATGTCAGAACGTGACTCTGTTTAAAGACAGGGCGTTCACAGGGGCGCCTGGGTGGCTCAGTCGGTTAAGCGTCCGACTTCGGCTCAGGTCACGATCTCACGGTCCGTGGGTTCGAGCCCCGCGTCGGGCTCTGGGCTGACGGCTCAGAGCCTGGAGCCTGCTGCCGATTCCGTGTCTCCCTCTCTCTCTGCCCCTCCCCCATTCATGCTCTGTCTCTCTCTGTCTCAAAAATAAACATTAAAAAAAAATTAAAAAAAAAATAAAGACAGGGCGTTCACAGAGGCGAGCGAATGAAAGTGGGGTTGTGACGAAGGTACTGAAAGAACGTGACTGGCATCCTCGTAGACGGGGAGCCGGACAGGGACACACATGCACAGAGGCGCACGCGTGAGGATAGCGGGTGGAGACGCCCCGCCACTGGAGTCACGTGTCTATCAGCCCCGAGCACCAAGGATCGCTGGGGCCGCCGGGAGCTAGCAAAGCCGAGGCAGGGGCCCCACCTAAGGCTTCAGAGATTTGAAGTTCTAGTTTCCAGGGGCGCCTGGGTGGCGCAGTCGGTTAAGCGTCCGACTTCAGCCAGGTCACGATCTCGCGGTCCGTGAGTTCGAGCCCCGCGTCAGGCTCTGAGCTGATGGCTCGGAGCCTGGAGCCTGTTTCCGATTCTGTGTCTCCCTCTCTCTCTGCCCCTCCCCCGTTCATGCTCTGTCTCTCTCTGTCCCAAAAATAAATAAACGTTGAAGTTCTAGTTTCCAGAACTTCGAGAGAATAAATGTCTACTGTTGCCAGCCCGCCGGCACAGGGAGCGAACCCACTGAGTGCAGGGGAGATGAGACTCTCCTAAACGTGGCCTTGAACGAGGGTCACGTTACACCCGGTCATCTGTTCTAGTTCATCAAATAGTTCTGTGTCCCTCAACATTCTGAGAAACTGAGTATATCTTCAGGACTCCAAAGGTTTGCCTGTGGGCCGCCTGGGTGGCTCAGTCGGTTAAGCATCCGACTCTTGGTTTCGGCTCAGGTCATGATCTCACGGGGCTCGTGGGTTCGAGGCCCGCATCGGGCTCTGCGCTGACAGCTCGGAGCCTGCTTGGGATCCTGTCTCTCCCTCTCTCTCTGCCCCTCCCCCTTCTCAAAATAAATAAATAAACTTAAAAACCAAAAAAGTGTTTTGCTTGCTAAGAACTTGCCTTGCCAAGTACAGAACCGCTTTGTAGATCAAATTCGTTTTATCTCTATTGTCGCGACCCGCTTTGCTCCGAGACCACACGGAAAATGCTAGGCGCTCGAAAAACACAGCATCGTGTTAGCTCCGCTCCCAGGACGCGGTTGCAACCAGAGTCTGGCCCGACCTTGCTTTTGGAGCCGCGGCGTGAGTTCCAGCACCCACACTTCGGTTTGAAAGGTTCCCCTCGGCCCACGAGAGGCCGCGTGGGGGACAGCGGACGACACAGTGGCTTCCCTTGTCAACGCGCTGATGCCTGCTGTGGAACGCAGGGCAATATTGATTCTGGCTGCAGGGTAGGACTATTTTTAGCCTTGGCCTGGCCGGCAGGAGGCCCCGGGGGGGGGGGGGGCAGGCTCCCCGGGGGGGGGGGGTGGGGGGGGGCAGGGCCTCCCGCTGGAAACCCTCCAGTGAGGAAACAGCACCCACACCGCATCTGGCACCTTCCTTTGCAGCTTGAGTTCCCTGTGAGTGTTCCCTTCTGTGGACTGAGTCATCTCCCTAAATGCGCTTGGGAAACACCCAGAAGGCTGTTGAAATGGGAAGTGAACACAGTGGTTTGGGCCCTGCCCCGCTCTGATCCCTCAGGGCACATGGCCCCAACCTGGGGAAAGATGGTTCTGGCCCCCCGAGGGGGCCTCGTGGCCGGGGGTGGGGGGCCGAAGGACGCACGCTGGAGTCCTGGCTTTGCCACCTGTCCCTACGCTCGGAGATGAGGCCACAGCTCTGTCAAGGGGTCTCGAGAAGCGGACACCCGGTGCTTAGCCCACGAGTGGGTGATGCGATGGTGGTCACGGCCTCCTGGCAGGCAGCAGACCCGCGGGGAGGGGCCGGCCCTGTCCCCAGGCCCGGGGCTCAGCATCCCTCCCCTGTGGGACCAGCCCTCTCCCAGTGGACGCGGACCCACCAGTGGCCTGCCTTGCTTCCTCGTCTGCAGGGCTGGAGGGGACTGGAGGCAGTGCCTGAAAGCGGAGAGGAGGCGGCCTCTTCAAAGAAACCTAAATGCCCAGGGGGATGACCACTTCCTGTGGGCCCAAACTCCCCCAAGGTCACAGACTATCTCACTGAGGGGCTCCACATCACCCACTTGAGGTCTGTCAAAGCCTGTCACTTGCAAAACGGTTTGGAGAACAAATCCGCTTGGCTAAATGGTCTGCAGGACTTCTCAGGGCCTTGGCTGTGCTCACCCGCTCTGGGACCCCATGAGCAGGGGCCCGGGAGCTGAACTTCCCAGGGATATCTGACTTTGGCTATTTTTAAAAGTCTGGTTTATCGAGACAAATTCACGTACAGGAAGATTGCTTCTCTTCCGTGTCCCGTTCTATGAGTTTCGACTGACGCTTGTCTCGAATTCGAGACACAGAACATAGCTGTGACCCCCAAAGCGCGCCAGCCCCCGTTCCTGTCAGTCTCCTCCTCCCGCCCCAGCCCCCCCCGCCACCACCGACTGCTTCCCGGTCTCTGCCCTTCTGCCTTTTCCAGAAAGGCATCTCAACAGGGTCATGGGCATGTAGCCTTTTGCGCCTGGCGTCCTTCAGCCGATGCGTTAAGCCCCCTCCGTGTTGGCATGTGTATCTGCGGCTTGTTCCTTTCTCCCGCCGAATAGCGTCGGTCGTTGGCATCACCCTAACCTGTTTATTCCGCGACCAGCTGATGCATTTTGTGGGTTGTGTCCAGTTTGGGGCGATTAGGAGTCGAGCTGCCATAAACACCGGTATACAAGTTTGGGTGCAAACATTAGTTTGTATTTCTTGGGTCAACCGCCAAGCTGTTTTCCGAAGCGTTTTCACCTGCGTTTTCTCTAACGATGAGCGACCGGGCATCTTTTCACCATCTTCTTTGCTGACCGTTCATCTTTCCCAGCAATACCGTTTTTTTTTGTTTTGGGTTTTGTTTTTTGTTTTTGTGCGTTTGTTTCTTTTTGCTGGAGTGTCCCTCGGGAAATGCTTTCCTCTCCCAGTCCCTTCATTTAAAAAAAAATTTTTTTTTAACGTTTATTTTTGAGACAGAGAGAGACAGAGCATGAACGGGGGAGGGGCAGAGAGAGAGGGAGACACAGAATCGGAAGCAGGCTCCAGGCTCCGAGCCATCAGCCCAGAGCCCGACGCGGGGCTCGAACTCACGGACCGCGAGATCGTGACCTGGCTGAAGTCGGACGCTTAACCGACTGCGCCACCCAGGCGCCCCAAGTCCCTTCATTTTAAAGATGAAGAGGAGGGGCGCCTGGGTGGCTCAGTCGGTTGAGCGTCTGACTTCGGCTCAGGTCATGATCTCTTAGTCTGTGGGTTCGAGCCCCGCGTTGGGCTCTGTGCTGACAGCTCAGCCTGGAGCCTGCTTCGGCTTCTGATTCTGTGTCTCCGTCTCTCTCCACCCCTAAGCCACTCGCATTTGTGGGTCTCTGTCTCTCAAAATAAATAAACATTAAAAAAAAAATTTAGGGGCGCCTGGGTGGCGCAGTCGGTTAAGCGTCCGACTTCAGCCAGGTCACGATCTTGCGGTGCGTGAGTTCGAGCCCCGTGTCAGGCTCTGGGCTGATGGCTCGGAGCCTGGAGCCTGTTTCCGATTCTGTGTCTCCCTCTCTCTCTGCCCCTCCCCCCGTTCATGCTCTGTCTCTCTCTGTCCCCAAAATAAATAAACGTTGAAAAAAAAAAAAAAGAAAAAATTTTAAAGATGAAGAGGAAAGTCAGGACCGGCGAGGGCATGTGACGTGCTGCAAGTCGCTCAGTGGTGGCACAGCTGGGAGAAGACCTCACTCTCGACGCTGGCAGGAGGCTCTGTTCCTTGAACAGAGATGAAGAACGAACCCCAGAGCGACTGAGTGGGATTGCTTGTTCCCCTCCACTCAAAATGTGAAGTCCCCCCGCTTATAAGGAAACAAATGGGCTCTATGGCCCTTGATCTGGGACTTCAGGTTAAACATGATAGATTGAACATATACATTGATTCCTGATCCTTTGAAAGAAATCCTCTAACACACCGGCGCTGGAGAAGTCAGAAAGGTCAACTCACCAGAGCAAAAGGAAGGGAGACGGGGCAACGGGCAAGGGTCGTCCGTGAAAATTCCTAGAGTCGGGACTACCGACCAGTGGCCTCCCCAAATCCTTTTCCCTTCGTCCTTGCTGACAGAATCCCGATTTCAGCGGGGGCGGTAGTGTTCCCTATTAACTTGTTTCCCCACACTCCTTGTACCAAGGATGTCCCCGTGAGCCCTGTAACTGAAGTCTGCTGGAGACCATGGGAAAATCCTGTATCTGACACTGGGGCCACTCCTTCTTCCTTCTTCCTTCCCTCCTCCCTCCCTCCCTCCCTCCTTCCTTCCTCCCTTCCTCTCTTCCTCCCTTCCTTCCTTCCCCTCCTCCTCCTCCTTCTTTCTTTTCTTTTTTTCTTTTCTCTTCTCTTCTCTCGTAGCTTTTCTTTCTTTTCTCTTTCTTTCTTTCTTTCTTTCTCTCTTTCCCTTTCTTCCCTTTCCCTTTCTTTCTTCCTTTTCTCTCTCTCTCCCTTTCCCTCTCTCTCTCTCCTCTCTCTCTCTCCGTTTCTTTCTTTCTTTGTTTGCTTCTTTCTCTCCTCTCTTCCTCTTGACTTGGAAGGTGGACGTGAAGCTGGGGTGAAGGGGCTATCTTGTGACCGTGAAAGCACACTGAGGATGGGAGTCACCTGAGGAGCATGGTAAAGCGGAAAGGCAGAAGGAACTCGGGACAGCGCTAACATCGTGGGTCTGCTGTAATAGCCACGGATGCCTTATTTTGGTAAGAAAATTAGAATGTTTGGTTGAGCCATTGGGTGGGGTTCTATTACATGCAGCCACATGCACTTGTATTTGGTGATGTACAAACACATTGGTGTAGCCCAGCAATGAAAACTGAAGCAAAACTTCTTACCAAAAGCAACTTGCATTGCAGAACTCCAGAATGGCTAAGGAATTAGAGGTGCCAGGGTCTTTGAAAGTGGACATAAGGAGTTGGCTGAATACTATAGAATTGAAGCCCTGAAAGTACGCTCTAAGAAACATTTAGACCCTGGAGGTGCCCGGGTGGCTCAGTCGGTTAAAACCGACTTCATCTCAGGTCATGATCTCGAGGTCTGTGGGTTCGAGACCCGCATCGGGCTCTGTGCTGACAGCTCAGAGCCTGGAGCCTGCTTCGGATTCTGTGTCTCCCTCTCTTTCTGTCCCTCCCCGACTCTGCTCTGTCTCTCGTGCTCTCTCTCTGTCTGTCAAAAATAAATAAAAACATTAAAAAAAAAAACATTTAGACCCTAAGACTTCCTCCCTTACCCCAGAGAGAACCAGCCCAATACCACTAAAGAGAACACAGGATATTTACACTGCAGGGAATTTCAACCAGACAGTCTCCAGTCCTGGTGACTCAAGAAAGAGCAGAAGAGAGGAGCGGTATAAGAACATTTCCCAAAACTGTAGGGCATGAGTTTCCTGATTGAAAGAGCTACCTACATTTCTAAACAATAGATGAGAAAAAAAAAAAAAACAACATCATTTTGACAGTTCAAAATGCTGGGGATTTAGAAAGGAGGAGAGCTGGGCACAAGCCAAGAGATCAGCCAGTCCTCCCATCTGGGAGGGCAGAGATCTCCAGAAGGGATATCTCCGTGGGAAAAACAAAAGCAACAAAACAAAACAAAACAAAACAAAAATGAATGATTACCTGGTGTGTGTGACTTCTTTGAGAGGAGCTCTTCTGCTTTATAAAATAATTTTGGGGAATAATCGGCAAGTAGTGTGTAAAAATGAAGTACATGAGAATAAATGAAGCAATAATGAAGTCCAGGAAAACCAAAAAGTTGCACAAGAAAGAAAAGATCATCTTAGTGTCCTGAGTGGCCTCATTGCAACAACATTTATGGAGTCATAGTAATGTCAACACTAATTGTTGATTTGGCCAAAGATTGTGATGTAAGTAAATTAGGAAGACCATGGGTAGGGCAAAAGAGGTTGAGAGTGTGTGTGGGGTGGTGGTAAAATTGAATTAAATCTGAAAAACAAGAAATCATAGGCTAATCATGTTAAAAACGCAGAGGTAAAGATTAAAAAAAAAACTGCTAGGGGTGCCTGGGTGGCTCAGTCGGTTGAGCATCTGACTTCGGCTCGGGTCATGATCTCTTGGTCGTGGGTTTGAGCCCCGCGTCGGGCTCTGTGCTGAGAGCTTGGAGCCTGGAGCCTGCTTCGATTCAGAGTCTCCCTCTCTCTCTGCCCCTCCCCTATTCACTCTCCATCTTTCTGTTTCTCAATAATAATAAATGTTAAAAAAAAATTAAAAAAACAAAAAAGAAAGAACCACACAGATAACACTGTGCTCACTGCTAAAAAGTTTCCTTTTTTTTTTTTTTGGTAAGATATGCTTTTTAACGTACAACAGTATCACCTGGCTGTACCACCCGCCTCTCTTAGCTCCGAACAGTTTGTCTGCTTCCAAAATCCACTGCGTCCTCAACGGGTGGGGGTCAATGTGCTAGAGACCGAGAAGGGGCCACAAGGGGACTTCCCAGCTGCCTGACCACTGTTGGGCAGGTCCATTGTCCTTTTGAAAACCTGGGCACCCTCAGCTGGAGGGGTGGGTGGTGACAGTGCTTTCCCCGTTGGGTGGCCGTGGGGATTAAAGGGTCACAAGCGAAATGCTCACGCACGGTACACAGTGCTTAATTATTCTATATTAAATGTAGCTTCCCAGTGAGCGGCGGCTCCCTGAGGTGCCCCCGTGAGCTCTGCGACGTGCGTTCGGGGTCAGTTCGTGAGTCGCCGGGCACACCTGCGATGACTCACCTCCCGCAGGGGCTATCCTGCGGTTCAGGCCAGCTCCTCCCCGGGCCTGTGACAACGTTGATCCCTGGCGTAGTGAGGACAAAGGTTGACGCTGTGGGCCAGGCTCTGCTGGGTCTTTCCGGGAAGGCCCACTGCCCCTGGGGCCTCCGAGAAGCTGGGCAGCGGGCACACCGGGGGCCTGACCTCCCCTCCTCCCACGCCGGGACGCTGGGGTGCTTTCAGTTCTTGTGGGTCTATGCCAGATGGGATTGCTGATCATATGGCAATTCTGGGTTCAATTTTTTTTAGGTTTATTTTGAGAGAGAGAGAGAGCATGAGCAGGGGAGGGGCAGAGAGAGAGGGGGAGAGAGAACCCCAAGCAGGCTCCACACTGTCAGTGCAGAGCCCGATGCGGGGCTCGAACTCACAAAGACAGAGATCATGACCTGAGCCGAAATGAAGAGTCGGACGCTTAACCGACCGAGCCACCCAGGCGCCCTTAGGTTTAATTTTTAAAGGAGTTGTGAACGTTGTCTTTTAAAGCAGGGATTTAAGAATGAGCGTCGAAAGGGAGACGCTTAGGGCAGGATGGAAAAAGGGTCTGCGTCTTGTCAACCCTGCAGAAGTCGGAGTTCTGGCTTTGATCTTGGCCAAGCAAGTTCACCTTCGTGAGCCTTGATCTCCTCATCTGTAAGCGAGAGCAGTTCAACCCCCCTGGTGTCGTGTGGGTTCTGAGAACCCTTAGCTTAATTGGAAGAGTGCCAAAGCCCAGTGGCTCAGGGCAGGGGTCAAAAGGCCATACCCCTGCACCTGGTTTTGTGCCGAAGAGAGTCAGGAATGGTTTTCACCCGTTTTTGAGGACTGTAGGAAATACAGAAGAGGCAGCAGAGGCCATGCGTGGCCTGCACAGCCTTAAGCCATTTACCCCCTGGCCCTTTAAAGGAACAAGCTGAGATGCCCCTTTAAGAGAATGTGGTCTCTCAAGTCAAGCCTCAAGGTCAGCCTCTGGCTGGGTAACGAGCTCAAGACCTTGAGGAAGTTACTCCGTCCACCTGTGCCTCAGTCTCCTCATCTGTAAAGCGGGGATGACGGCTCCCGGGCTTTTTGTCCCCTCCCACCGAGTCTCTGCTCGACACAGGCTCACTTAGCCCCTTCTAGCACATTCTGTACGCATGTGTCCTGTTTTCTGTGCGGCCATCTTCCTAGCTAGGAAGTAAGGGTCGCAGGGGCAGGGATTGTTGTAACCTCCGCTCCCTGGTGCGTCCCCAGTGCACAGAGCAGCACTTGGCGAAGAGCAGGCCCTCAGTCAATATTTGCTGAGCGAATTCTGACTCGCAGGGGTGGCTGGGGGCGGGGGGCGGTTGAGAGGACGAAATGAGTTCATACGCAGCACGCAGTGAGACAGTGCTGGGCGGGTGAGCGCCCGGTGCAGAGTCAGTGCCGATGACCCCCGGGGCACAGCGGGGGTGCCCTTCACGGGCCCCCCGCCTCTGCCCAGCACAGCGCAGTGGAGGGAAAACAGTCGGAGGCACGGTAGAAAAGGCCGGCGTGCCTCCCGGGGGCTGACCACATGGGGTGTGGTGGCAGCCGGCTGTGGACCAGCCCGGTGAGCCAAGGCAAACACGGTCAGCTTCCTGGGGACCTGCCTGACTAGTCCCCACGCCTTCTAGAGCATCACCCAGGGGCCGGCCAGAGGTGGGGAAGCCACAGCTCCTGCTGCTGCAGGGGGTTCTGGGAGCTGGGGGGGCCCCTCGGCCGCGGCCTGTGTCTGCTGAGTTGACGGGGCACAGCTCCCCCGCGACGGACGCCCCGGGTGATGACGGACCCCGTCTAATAGACGCAGGCACAGACGCTCCCACTCAGGCTCACTGCTACCACGTGACTTGCCAGAACTTGACCCCAAGACGGTCCGCCATCTGTCAGGGCTTCTGTGACACAGGGGACGAAGGTGCCGAAGGTGTGCATGGGGAGGGGGCATGAGAATCACGGGCGTTCCGGAGAAGTCGGGAAGACGGACGTCTCTCCTGACATGGCCTTCTCTTCCGACCGAGGTGGTGGCTGGGGGGGCGGGGGGGCTGATTTGCTCTGTTATCTGCAGCTGAAAGCCCAGAAAAAGAGGTGCTGTGGCCTGTGGGAGGCTCCCGACTCTGTCCCTAGAGACGGTTCCCAGGACAGACGGCTTTAGATGTCACTGAGTCAACCTCGCGAATGTGCTGATCTGCTGTTTGTCGCAAGGCCCCAGTTCCATCGTGGTTCTCTCCGGGGCAGGCCCGGCTCCCAGCACCGAGGCGGCCGGGGCAGGGAGGGAGGTGGGTGGAGGGGCAGAGATACACGGCTTTCTCGATGGAGTCAGGAAACTGAGGTCACGGACCAAGCGTCTCCCCTCAACAGGAAAACGCGAGATTGAGCGCAAGCCTGAAGGGCAAGGGTGAATTCCGAGGCGAGCGATCCGCGAAGACAGGCTAACAGAATAGCCTCCGGGCTCCAAGGCAGCAAAGGAGGAGGGCCAGAGAGGTCCACGATCCGGGGCAGGGAAGCTTTCTGGCACCTTCTCCACTGGCTCAGGGCCACGGTGAGGTTGCTGGGAAGAGGAACCAGAAAAGGAATGGCTTCCAAGTGCCGAGAGCCCTGCCGCATTTAGACGGTGCGAACGTCCGCGGCCTCGGACATGCCCCTCGGTCATCTGGTGCAGCAAAGTAAAATGGGATTTGGGTCTTGGGCGCGGAAGAGGCTCCTAAACACACAAGAATGAGCCGCCAGCAGAGAGAGGGGTTGGCCGGCGGGGGTCCCTCGTCCGCCCCAGGCCACACGGCCTCACCCGTGGATGCGTTTCTGGCCACGCTGTCCACGGAGGGTGCGGCAAACTTGGAAAGAAGGAGAGACAACTTGCTTTGAGAAGTGAGTGTCTCTCCTGGCACCTGGGTGGCTCAGTCGGTTGAGCATCTGACTCCGGCTCGGGTCACGATCCCACAGGTTTGTGAGTTCGAGCCCCGCGTTGGGCTCTGTGCTGTCATCACAGAGCCCACTCCAGATCCTTTGTTCCCCCCCACCACAGCCCCTCCCCCTTTCACACTCTTTCTCTCTTCAAAATAAAATAAACATTAACAAAAAGAAGATGCGGGTGTTTCTCGAGGGCTAAGGCTAGAGCCCAGCGTTCACTCTGTCCTGCAGATGCACTGCCTCAGTGGGCCTTCCCCAAGTTCCCGGAGCTGCGAGCTTCCCCAATCCAATGTAGAGAAGAAGCTTGTTCATGCAAGGCGGTTGGAGACAGAGAGGGACCCAAGTTCACTCTGTCTGAAGCCAAAGTCGCTCACGTGCTCGTTTGGGGGAAGTTGAATATAGGTGGTTTCTAATTTGCTTTTGGATGTGAGCCCCTCACAGCGGGGGCTCGTCCTGAGCTCTGCCCTCAGCCTTCGCAAGTCTCAGAGGCCTCTTTATTTGCTGGGAGGTTCAGGGGACATTGATGACGGGCATGTCACAGCTATTAACGGTTTGCAATGGTAGCGGCTGACCCCAGCTCAGGGAGCTGGTCAGTGATAGGCACCCGGGCCCCCTCAGAAGACGGGTGCAGTTTGGGGGAAGTTGAATTAATGTGGAAGTGACCGGAAGGCTCAGGTACGACCGGATGTGCTATGCGGACACTCCCTTTGCAGGAGCCCAAGGCCAGAGCCAGGCTTTGCACAGGCAGTGGTGACCGGAGGACAGGCTATGGGGGATTTTGGTGTGAAAGAGAAGGAAGAGGGTGCCCTCCACCCACCCGTGCCTGCTGAGTCTGAGCCATCTGGGGAAATGGGGATTCCTCAGCTCTCAGCCCCGTGTGACCAGACACGCCGGGACAGACAGGACGGAGGAAGGGGGACACTTTGTGGCACATGCAGTGTTCTTTTGGGACTTGCATGCCCAGATGGGACTCTTGAACTTCCCTGCTCTTCATGGTGCCCCGACAGGAGGCTGGCTGTCAGGTCCCAGATCCGCTAATCTGCCCTAACCTCTCCTTCTTATGCTGCTGTCTGCATTGACCCCACTGTTTCTCATCGAGGCCATCGCTTTGGATAAATTCATCTCCTTATGTCCAATCCCCACCATTCCTCTGGGTTCCATCCCTGGCTCTGACCTTGGGCACGTTACTTAAACTCCAGCTTGTGCCTCAGTTTCCTCCCTGGGTGGTCATGAGGCCTGAGGGAGTTAGTGTGTGCGCAGGAAGCACTTGAGAACCTGCGGGCCCATTTTCATGATTGCCCTTGTTTTTCCTGCCACACTGGAGCCAGCAAGCTGCTCAAAACCATATCAAATCATGTCACTTTCTGCTTTTCAATCCATAATTATTCTCTGAAATGGTGTTGTGAAAGGATCCGTTTAGATCCTCTCCCATAACTTAGACAAAATAGTCTGCCTGTGGACATAACAGATAGGTGGAAGGATCTCAGTGATTTCCCCCCAAAATGGAGAGAAAATATTTAATTGATCTCAGTTCTGGGAAGGAATTGTTGGCATAAAATTAATGGAAGGAGTCATCAACAAAGATAAGAGTGTGTTTGTTTACATAAAATAAAATCTCTTGGAATACCAATGATGCAAAGCCAAAATAAATGGAGAATGTTGCAAAATATCAGCATAAATACAGCAAGCAAAGGGTTAACACCTTAACATACAGCAGAACTCGTACAAATTAATACGAAAACACATCCCATTAGAAAAACAAAACCATCAAAAAGCATGCAATTTGAACATAAGACATTAAGGTCTGAGAACTCTGGTAACGCAGAAAACACTGGGGAACGTTCTGGAGGACTCGGGCCCCCCGACACGAGCTGAGTGCTTTGCGTATCTGTCTTGATTCAGTCCTCGAAAGGGCCCGTGAGGTGGGCTCCACAGCCCCCCTCTGGTTTGTTAATGGACCCAGAGGCCAGAGGGGTTACAGAACTTTCCCCAAGCCCCCCTGTTTCGAATCAGCAGAACTAAGATCTGAGCCCATCTTGGACTCTGAAGCCTTTAACCACTCTATGCCAATATAAATAACATTTTAAAATAAACCAATTTGGGACGCCTGGGTGGCTCAGTAGATTAAGCATCCAACTTTGGTTCAGGTCATGATCTCACAGTTGGTGAGTTTGAGCCCTGCGTCGGGCTCTGTGCTGACAGCTCGGAGCCCTGGAGCCCGCTTTGGATTCTGTGTCTCCCTCTCTCTCTGCCCCTCCCCTGCTCGTGCTCTCTCTCTCTCTCTCTCTCAGAAGTAAATAAACACTAAAATTAAAAAAATTTTTTTAATTAAATAAACCAAATTTTAAAAATGTAATTTCACAAAGAGTCAAAGAAAAGCAAATTGAAACACGGAAGTAATGTCTTCAGCTATGGACCAACATATGTTTTGAAGCAGTGATGTTCTACTCAGGGTGGGACAAGGAAACCCTATACACCGGAGCCTGAGCACAATTGTATGATCTGTTGGGAAAGTAATTCTTGAAATTCGTAGGAAGAACCTTAAAAAGTGTTCTTCTCCCTTGACTTAGAGATTTTTGCTTCTAGAAATCTATCATAAGGAAGCAGAGATATGATTCAAGGACGGTGAATGAGAAGGCTTATTACAACATTACTCATAACACAAATGTGGGAAACAACCCAAATGCTCCCAAACCAAGGACTGATGGAATAAATCATGGTGTGTTCCGTGGGGGAATACTATGCATCCATTAAAAGTACGGTTTGGAAGGACACGGGAAGAGCCGGCAGAATTGTATGCGGACAGATGGTGCTGTGAAATTCAGCAAGGAAGATGTTTAAACTGGGTCTTGGGGAGTAAGGGGAGATTTCGCAAGCCGGAGGTGGAGGTAAGAATGCTCCAGACAGAATTCACGGTGAGCCACAACCAGAGGTTATGAGGAAAGCCTGGCGTCCTGGGGTTGTGTGGGGGGTGCTCCAGGAGGCCAGCGGCCCGAGAGCAGTGGTGGGCAGTGGGCACGACAGTCGGTTGAGCCAGGTGCGGAAGGGGCTCGGGAAACCCTACCAGACTTTTAGGCAATAAGGAAACACTGAAGAGCTTTTGAGAACCTCCCCCCCCATACAGTCTGCAGGTGGACAATTTGGAAGCTATAGAAGGTACTAATACGGAATGAAACAGTTTGCTCTCATCTCACAGTGTTTATCACCCCAAGGACGAATGTGCCTGCAACATTCTGTTTCTAGGATGGGGATGGATGGGGCAGATATTTCACAAAGAAATAACTGAAGTTTTCAATAGAAAATCAATACTTCTTCACAATCCCTTCTCCTCCCTCGAGTGTGGACACCTCAAAATTAGGGGCCGTTGCCACACTGAACTTTAGATTCCAAGCCTCAGGGGCAACGCCTGTGGTGGACAGGTGATGGGTAGGGTAGGACTTTCTTCTGTGAAGTCCTATTTACCTCATCCCCGCCACGACCCCCTGGGGATGACCCTGCCACCCCCTGACGGGCAGCTTGTGAAAGCCTCAGAGGCCTCAGTTTCCTTGCCCGGAGACGGTGACCCTGCATTTATAAACAGATGCGGGGACCCTCTTGGGACCCCAGAGTTGGCATGAGGATTATTCTAAGCTAAGACATCTGAGATTCAACAGATGCAGACAAAGGCCTCCTTGGAGCTTGCCTTAGGGGACCTAAAAGCAGCCACTTCTGAGAAATGAGGCCACCATAATCCCCTCTCTGGGGAATTTACAGCCCTGAAGAGGACAGAAAGACCATTCATACCTGTTGGAACAAACATTATCACAAATCCTCTCCTGTCCCGTTGTCCTAAAAACTCATTTGTCTTTCCTAAAGGAACCTATTGTTTTTCCCACAGAAAAAGAAAGCCCATAGAAGCTGTTTCTTCCCCTACCCTTATCCCTACTAAGTTAGATGTATGCGCCTTTAACTGTAACCATTTAATGAGTCAGCTGCTTTTGGCTGGCTCCCACGTGCATATGGAGGAAACATTTTCCTCCCGTTGATGGCTTTTGTCAGTTTACTATGCGGGGCCCTGCTACAAGAACATAACAGGGTAGAGAAGAACTTTTCCTTCCTGCACAGGCAATGGCCAGGGACCATACATGGCGCAAGAATGACCCAAGCCTTTGCAGCGATCGGCCCGGAATGGTCAGGACTTGGTCAGTGGAGTGTGCCAGCTTTCCCTAACTTTGGTCCTCACTCCTATTTAGGGCCAGTCAGAGAAAGCCAAAGACGCTCCCCTAAACCGATCCCGTGGATGACCCGTGGCGTGTCTAGGGAGCCAGTCCCGTCCAGCCATGATGACAGCCTCCCCCCCCGGGCACCCCTGAAGCTTTCCGTGTTTTCCACCATAACGTGTCTCCAGTCTCCTGTCTGTCTTTGAGTCTCTGCAGAACTCACGTGATGGTGGCTAACTCCCCTCATGGAGCAAACTCTGGAATATACAGCCCTCTGTGTGTTTCTCGTCTGGGTGGCCTTCATGATTCCCGCAGTGGGGACAATGGTCGCTCCAGGCATGTCAGGCTCAGACAGGCTCTTCCTGCTTTGGGGCAAGGAGCCTTTCCAAGGGCACTTCTCCACCCCACGGACCCATCGGAACAAAACTGGAGGAGGTTTGGTCGATGTAAATATTCTCGTAAATGCTCTTTTCCCCAGCAGCTGCCCAGCAGAGAAACGGTGACGATCGGAATGAGCAAGAAAACGCTGCCTTTGGGAGCCGAAAGATGCTAGCAGTTTGGCAGGAAGGTGCAGGGCGGCTTTTACACGCACAGGCTCTGGATTCAGAGCTGGGTTCAAATCCTAGCTGTTCCCATCAGTAACCTTTGCCGGAAAGTTCTCTTGTCGCTAAAACAGGTCTGGGGTGAGTCTGGGTCTGGGGGAGCCCCTCATCCATCATCATCCCTGGGCCAGCCCGAGGCTCCAGGCTGGGGCGGGGCCTAGAGAGATGTTTCCAGAGGGGCATCCCAGGGCCAAGCAGGTGCAGGGAGTGCAGCTCAGTCTGCTTGCCCCCCCCGTCAGCAGAAGGAGAGGGGCTTCCAGCTCTTGTCGGAGGGACAGGATAAGGGAGGAACGCGGAATAAGGTCCTGGGAAAGTTCAAGACGCCTGAGCGGAGCCTCACCTAGGCTCTGCGTGAGCTGGGAGGCCTCAGGGGGAATGTCCCTGCACACAAGAGATAGTCCTGTTGGTTTTGAGGCTTCCCGGGGACGGCTGAGGTTTAGACCTCAGGGGGAGGGCCCTAGTCTGGCTGGAAGCAGAACTTTCTGGATCTCAGCCCCGCCTTTCACAAAGGAGGGAGAATCCCTGCCCTGCTGCCCCAGAGCCAGTCGGTGGGTGTGGAGTGATGGGAAATCGGAACGTGAAATGGCCTATGGGGATGAAATTCTTGTAGAAGCCCCGGCTGGGCGCCTATGCCCTCCAGAGACATGGGTGAGGCGTCTCAGAGAATGAGGGGAGCAGAGGGCCCCGTGCCGGGTGTTGAGGGGCCTCCATTGGCCCCACCTCCTTTGCTTTTAGCAAAACTCCCCTCTGGAGAGATGAGGAGACATCTCGTCTGAATTCTTACCCTGCTGGAAGCCACTGAGCAGGAATGATGGCACTCAGTCCACAGTACAGGTGAGGTCCCCCGTGTGAAGGGTTAGGCCACCTCGTCTACAACTTCGTCGTCAGCGAGGGGGAAGGATCGTTCCACCCCCTCCCGGAGAGGATCCACGGTCTCACCCTCGGCCCACACTTGCCCACCGACGAAACTTGCCCTCTCGCGGGGCCCTGGTAACACTCAATGTCAAGAGCATGACCTCCGCGTTTGCTTCCTGAGCGACTGTAACAAATGCCACGCACCCAGGGGCTCACAACAGCGCAGAGGTAGCCGCTTACAGTTCTGGAGGTCAGAAGTCCAAAATGAGTCTGGAAGGGGCGACACCAAGGTGTGGGCGGGGCTGGTTCCTTCTGGAGGCTCCAGGAGCAGCCTCGCCTCTCCCAGCCTCTAGAAGCTCAGGCCCGCACCTCTCTGACCGCTGTTTCTGTCGTTACCTTGACGCCCCCTCACCTGGCCCTCCTGCCTCCCTGTCACAAGGACCCTGGAGGTGACATTGGGTCCACCTGGATAATCTAGGAAAATCTCACCATCTGAGGTCTTTAATCCCGTCTGTAGCGTCCCTGTTGCCAAGCAAGGAAACACATACGCACGGGTCCGGAGATTAGGACACGGACATCTTTGGGGGGCAGTGTCGTAAGTCTCTCCACCGCACCCACAAAGTAGGGAGAAAAGTAACAAGACCGCCTTCGGGTGTGACTGAAAGGAACAAAGATGCATCCATGGGCCACGGCATCCGCTCGCCCGAGTGGGTCTCAGGAACCGCTCTCGGGAAGTGGAGACTTAGGTTAGAAGACTTTCATGCCTGCATCGTCTGATGAAAGATCACACCCAAGTCTGACTGCAGGAACAAACTTTTTCCGAGAGCTGAGACCAAGCTCAAACGTGTCACCCCAGGGCGACAGAAAGCACACACCTCTCTACATCTTCCAACTGCAAACGCCGTGGGCCGGGAGTGGGTCAGAGCACAGAGGGCGGGGTCTCCGCACGTCTGACCCAGCGTCCTTCAAGTCTTTGGTTTTCTGAGCCCCCAGCCTGGCCCAGGTGCAGAATCTGGGGGACGTTTGCTGGCATCCGTCGGTGGCCTCTCCCAGGTACCTGCCGTCCTAGGCAGACCCGTGTCAGGGCCGTCCTGACGTTGTCGCAGGCTGGACTTGTCTCTCCGACAAGCATTGTCACGGGCCACGGGAGTAGCCGCTTCAAGGCTGGTAAGAGATACGCAGTTCTTGGTGGACACAGATGTTACTGTGGCTCACTGGTCATTGGGGGTGTTTTCCTGATAACAAGGGTGCGTTTGCCCCTATCTGTTCACTCTTAGCAGAAGTAGGAGAGGCGGAAGCAAGTAGGAGAGATGGAAGTAAGGGGACGTCCCCTTCCAAGTTGGGTTGGTGCACGTCTGTGGCTGGGAAGCGGAATGGAGACCCGACCCTCTAGAAGGTGCAACGGGAGGCAGGGGAGGAACAGAGGGGCGCAGGAAACGGGTGAGTGTGGTCAGACCTCCTTCCAGAACAATCCGATGGCTCTCCTGCGTTGGAAATACCTGGGGGTGGCGATAGTTGCCTCCTGTCAGTTAGGAGGATGCCTACTATTGTTATAGAAGAGAGAGTGCGCTATAAATAGCGAAAAGGAACAGGAGGGAAAGCAGAAATGTTCCAGCGTCAACCACCGCCTCCTCGGCCCAGCTACTGTGACGCCAGCTGCTGAAAGAGGTTGTTAAAACCCAGGCATCCAATGCGGAGTTGGAGTGAAAGTGAGTGGGGGGAGACTCACCCTCCTTTCGTCTGATGGAGGAGTTATTTAGATGCCAGCTACGTATTTCATGGTCAGGTGAAGGATCCCAGGAGTAGCGATCCCTACCTTTAGCTTTGCCGTGGACATCTGTCACGCCTGCCGTAAGGGGGACAGTTGGCCTGCCAGGATGGCACTTCTGACACGGGCCATCTTCTCCCCCGGGGCTCTTCTGGGCTCTGGGCGTGGCCACACGCTGCTTAGTCAGCCCTGGAAGGAGGCAGAGTGAGGGAAAGCGCCGCAGGGAAAGGGCGGGGACTTTCCAGAAGGGCCAGCGGCATCAGCAGGCGTCAGTCTTGACACATGGCCGCCATGTTTGCTTTGCCCAAGTGGCGTTCTTGGGGAGTCCAGACGATGCCAGCGACCATCTTCTCTTGGCTTGACCTTCAAAATCATTTAGCACCTGGACGCTCTTGCCCACAGCTCTCACCTGCTGGAGTCAAATGCCACCTACCTTTTGCATATGGCTTTCCAGCCCCCGCGGCTGCCGGCGCACCCCCACTCATGGGCCGTATCCCTGGGACCATGGATGCATGTCCGTCTTCAAGGCAAAACGAAAGCCCCTTTGCTTTAAATGCAAAATCCAAACTAAACAGGAGAGCTGTTTCTGTGCCTCATTTGGCGGCCAAATCTGGCCTGAAATGTGACTCATTTGGTACAAGTTCCTGGCCTGAAATGACTATGAAAATATTATTTATACCAGTCATCGATCCTGCTCAGGGTGAAGGGTCTTTGTTGCAGAAATATTGACAGAGCTCCCGCTCCAGACCTGCTGGGGGAGGGAGGGGATTGTTTAGTACGTGTCACTTTACCTTCTGGAAATCCAAGGATTCTGAACGCTCTGCCCCTAAGTGTGTGAAGGGGGCTAGTGGAGGCATAAGAGAAGAGGCTCGAGGGCATAAAATCCACCAAGGAGCTCTCCCACCTGGTTTACATGGTAAGCCTCACTGACCCTCAGGACAGCCCTTAGACGAGTGGCTTAGATCACCCCCATTTTACCGATGAGGACACTGAGATATGCAGGGGTAAGTTGCTCAAGGATCCATGGCCCAGCCAGAACTTGAACTCAGACATTCTGCTTCCAAGATCGATGTTCTTTTTTTTTTTTTAATGTTTCTTTATTTTTGAGAGAGAGAGAGAGAGAGAGTTCGAGTGGGAGAGGGGCAGAGAGAAAGGGGACACAGAATCGGAGGCAGGCTCCAGGCTCCAGGAACAGAGCCCGACGCGGGGCTCGAACCCACGAACCGCGAGATCATGACCTGAGCCGAAGTCAGACCCTTAACCGACTGAGCCCCCGGGCCCCAGGCTGCTTCCATATCTTGGCTGTTGTAAGCGATGCTGCAATAAACACCGTGGCTGTCAGTTCTCTTAAGCCACTGAGTTTGTGGTATTTGTTACAGCAGCCACAGAACTCATAGTCCTGGGGTGGGGGCCGGCTGAGATCCTGGGGGGGCTCAGGGGACCCAGGTGGCTGTCAGAGGGAACTGGGGCAGGATCAGCCCAAAGCCCCGCCCCTCAGTGTCTCAGGAACGGAAAACGTGTGGGAAACTTTGCAGAGGTGGGGCAGAGCGGGCTCTCTCCCTTCATCTTGGAGCTTCTACCAATGTTTTTATTTTTCAGAGTGTCCTTGGGAGTTACTTATCAGGGGAGCTTTTGTGTTTCCTTGTTTGTCCTTATCTCCTTTAAAAGGACAACTAGGACTCCCACCACCTGGTGAATGTCACATTTGTGAGTGGCTTACTGTCTCCTGGGGAATTTCGCATCACCCGCCCTCCTCGCCCCTGCCCCTCCCGGCTCCTCCCTCTCCCTCCTCACATTCCTCCCCGTCTGGGAAATCACCCCCTCCTCCAGTGCCTGGAGAACCACCTTCCAGTCTATGGGCCCCCAGGTCCTCAGGTGCCTTCCTAAGGGTGCATTTCCAAACAAAGATGATTCCTTTTCCAAGCAGAACACCTGCCTCTTGGTCGCTTGGCATGTTTTCACCTCATTACACACATTCACTGCGTATTTATTTTGGACCCTGCCAGGCGTTCAGGGCTTTGAAGTATTTTTCCTGTCTTCACAACCAGTTCACAAAGTGGCTAATACCAGCTCAGTTTTAAAGATGAGGAAACAACTGTGGGAAGACTGGCCCAAATCGAGGCCACGACCAGGGTGCCCCGGGGCTGCGGGCTCTTGGGAGGGGCTTGCTGCCCTCCCCCGCCCCCCCCCCCCCCCCCCCCGCGGCCTCGCCGGCATACACCGAGGCTCGCATGCCTCTGGGGACAGGCGCGAGGCTGACTTCTGACGGGCACGACAGCACGCACAGGATTTGCAGGGAGTCTTCGAGATTGGTGATGATAGGTCACACTGAGCCTCCAGCTTGACTGCTGCGGCCTCAGGGCATCCTCCCGCTTGCCCTCAAAGCCAGAGGCAGACAGTGACGGGTCTCTTCTGTCGTCGCCGTCTCTGGGTCTCTGACTCTACGTGCGCACCCTCGGGGACCATAAGTGACCTTCAGTCTCGCTTCCCTTAGCCTGAAATAGTCTCTAGTTTGTGAAAACCTGATGCGGAAATGATAAAACCTGGTGTGCTTGTTGTACGGGCTCAGCCTGTTTGTACGTGTGATATGTGTGTGCTGTGCGTGTGCCCTGGTGCTGTGTATGTGTGCATGTGCACAGTCGTGTATGATGTGTGTCTTATGTGCCATAAGTGTGTATGTGCACACATGTGTGCCCTGTGTGCATGTGTATGTGTGTATGTGTACATGTGTATATGTGTGTGCGATGTGTGTGCCCTGTGTGCATGTGCATACATGTGTGTGCCCTGTGTGCTGTGCATAGGTGTGTTGTGCCCTGTGTTCACGTGTATATGTGTGTGTGCATGTATACATGTGTGTATGTGCATGTGTATATGTGTATGCGTGTGTGCCCTGTGTGCATGTGTATATGTGTGTATGTGGGCATGTGTATATGGGTGCATGCGTTTATGTGTATATGTGTGCATGTGTGTGTATATATGTGTGCATGTGTATATGTTTGTATGCATATATGTGTGTCTGTGTATATGTGTGCATGTGTGTGCCCTGTGTGCATGTGTATATGTGTGCATGTGTATATGTGTGTATGTGTGTGTGCTCTGTGTGCATGTGTATATGTGTGTATGTGTGCATGTATATATGTATACATGTGTATATGTGTGTATATGCGTATGTGTACATGTGTATATGTGTGTATATGTGTGTGTTCCCTGTGTGCATGTGTATGTGTTCATGTGTATATGTGTGTATGTGTGCACGTGTATATGTGTGTGTGCCCTGTGTGCATGTGTATATGTGTGCATGTGTGCATGTGTATGTGTGCATGTGTATGTGTGTGTATGTGTGCGTGCTCTGTGTGCATGTGTATGTGTGCATGTATATATGTGTGCATGTGTATATGTGTGCATGTGTATATGTGTATGTGTGTGTTCCCTGTGTGCATGTGTATGTGTTCATGTGTATATGTGTGTATGTGTGCATGTGTATATGTGTGTGTGCCCTGTGTGCATGTGTATATGTGTGTATGTGTGCGTGTATATATGTGTGCATGTGTATGTGTGTGTATGTGTGCGTGCTCTGTGTGCATGTGTATGTGTGCATGTATATATGTGTGCATGTGTGTGTGTGTGTGCATGTGTATGTGTGTGTGCATGTGTGCATGTACATGTGTGGGCCATGTGTGCATGTGTATATGTGTGCATGTGTATATGTGTGTATGTGTGTGTGCCCTGTGTGCATGTGTACATGTGTGCATATGTATGTGCGCATGTGTATGTGTGTGTATGTGTGCATATATGTATGTGTATATGTGTGTATGTGTGCACATGTATATGTGTGCATGTGTATATGTGTGTGTGCCCTGTGTGCATGTGTATGTGTGTATGTGTGCGCATGTGTGGGCCATGTGTGCATGTGTGCATGTGTACATGTGTGCATATATGTATGTGCGTGTGTGTATGTGTGCATATATGTATGTGTATATGTGTGTATGTGTGCACGTGTATATGTGTGCGTGTGTATGTGTGTGTGTGCCCTGTGTGCATGTGTATATGTGTGTATGTGTACATGTGTGCACATATGTATGTGCGTGTGTGTATGTGTGCGCATGTGTGTGCCCTGTGTGCATGTATATATGTGTGCATGTGCATATGTGTATGTGTGCGTGTGTATATGTGTGTGTTCTCTGTGTGCATGTGTATATGTGTTCATGTGTATATGTGTGTATGTGTGCATGTGTGCCTATATGTATGTGCGTGTGTGTGCCCTGTGTGCATGTGTACACGTGTGCATATGTATGTGCATGTGTGTGTATGTGTGCATATATGTATGTGTATATGTGTGTATGTGTGCACATGTATATGTGTGCATGTGTATATGTGTGTGTGCCCTGTGTGCATGTGTATATGTGTATGTGTACATGTGTGCACATATGTATGTGCGTGTGTGTATGTGTGCGCATGTGTGTGCCCTGTGTGCATGTATATATGTGTGCATGTGTATGTGTGTGTGCATGTGTATGTGTGTGTTCTCTGTGTGCATGTGTATATGTGTTCATGTGTATATGTGTGTATGTGTACATGTGTGCCTATATGTATGTGCGTGTATGTGCGTGTGTGTGCCCTGTGTGCATGTATATATGCATGCCTGGGTGCATGTGTATGTATGATGTGCGTGTGCCCTGTGTGCCGCATTCGTGCGTGTGCATACATGTGCGTGCCCTGTGTGCTGTGCGCAGGGGTGCGTGTTCACGCGTGTGTTAGATGTGCGTCCTCGGGCTGCTTGCCGTGTCCCCAGCACAGCCAGCTCTGGCACCTTACGGGACAGACGCAGTGAGCAGGGCGAACGCTCCGGCGGGTGCGGGATGCCGTGTGCTGACTCAGGGGGGCAGCCGGGCGAGGATGGCTTCCGGCTTGTTGGCGGCCTCCGGTGGGCCCGGGTTGTCCCTCAGTCCCCCAACATGTCTTAGATGCCTTGTGAGGACAGCACGGGGGCCAGCGAGCGACAAGAGGTGTGCTCCCCACGGCAGCCCCAGCCGCCAAGAGGAAGAACAGACGCTGACGTCGCCCTCAGAAGGTGCAACCGGCAAGCCCCCCCCCCGTGTCCGAGCAGGGCTCAGGCTCCCGCACCCCGGAGGCCCCCCGCCTCCTCGGCAGCTTGAACGTGCCAGACCTCGGGGCCTGGCACATCCGACGAAGGTCATTGCAGCCTGGAGGCGGGCCTCCAAAGGAGAAGGCGAGAGGAAGGAATGTTCCAGAACAGATGGCAGGAAGCACTGGCTGGAGGGGGCCGTGAGCAGCGACAGCTGCCCTCCGACGTGGAGATGCACGGCCCTCCGCCCCTTGCCCCCTCCCCGCGAGCGGGCTCCCCGCTGCCTCCTGACGCCTCGTCTGTCCGCAGGCCAAGGCCGTGCCGGGCACCGTCTGAGGGCCTGACGTTTGCTTTTCTCATCCTAAGAAGCCGATTGCTGGTTTTCCCTCAGTCCCTCGTGGGTGTGTCTGCGCCAGGATCTCTCAGTCTTCTGAGTTGGAGGTTAACCCATTTTGCAGATCAGGAATCAGAGGCTCCGAGAAGGGAACGAGTGTGCCCCGGGCTCGTTCGTGAAGCCGGAGCTCGGGCCCCGTGGTCAGAGCCGCGTCCCGCTCTGGAGTGCGGTGCGCCAGCCGCCCGACGGGACGAAGCTGGCGTGTCCGAGCTCGCCTGAGGGCGAGTACCAGGCACCGTGGGGCCCTCTGCTCTCAGGAGCTCAGGGTCCAGCCAGGGATCCGGACACGCGGGCAGGTCGCGTTCCAGGCGGGGTCAGAGCACGGCTACGGGTGGCCAAGAGATGGGGGTGACCGTTGCCGTTCCCGGAGGAAGCCCCCGCTGTCGGGAGTTTGCGGGGCGGACAGGTGAGGAAGGGCCTTCCTGGCAGGGAACAGCTGGTACGAAGGCTTGGACGTGTGATGGTCGCTGCCAGGGAGTGGGGACAGGGCCGTGCAGGATGAGGGGGGGGAGCGCCGGGGTTGGCCCAGAGGAGCCTGTGAGCCTTCTGGTGACCATTATAGCAACGGTCGGGGCGGCCCAGGATCTGGTCAGATTTCCAGAATGTCTCCAGCTGCTCCGGACCGGGTTTTGAGGAGAAGGAAAGTTCTTGTCCCAGGATCATGCCGTCACACATGGAGAGATGTAGCAAGGGCACAGGACGGAAGGGTCTTCATTTCTTGGGGCGATCAAAGTAAGAAAAGGAGGTGCGGGTGTCCTTCGGGGTGCACTGACTGCAGGCCTTGCGCCGGGCCCTGAGCTGAGAGCAGAGGCTGCTGGGGAGGGACCATGCCTCACGCAGGAGCTCTGCGTGGCTCGGGGTGGGGGTGGAGACTGCGCAGGTGTGGGGCGTTCGACTGTTCTGGAAGGGGCTCCGTGGCCGCTGCCTGATGCTTTCTCACGGCTGTGCTGGGCGGGCCCCAAATACCTGCGTTTCCTCCTTCTCCTTCCTTTCCTCTGGAGCCTCTGTTCTGGCCCTTCCGGTTCTGTGAGTTCAGGCGATTGAACCGGAAGAGTCTACATTTGACCTTGACATCTTACCCACCTCGAGGTCCCCCCTTCTGGCCCAGGATCTGCTCACGTCCAGCTCCGTGGGTGGGGGGATGGAAGGAAAGGAAGGAAACACGGGGCAGGGGGAGTTTGGCGCCCTTTTGTTCCTCCTCCCCAGGTACGGACTTATGTTGTAAATAACACGTGACATCTGCCGCGCGGGGTAGGTGTTAGTGCCTCCCTCCATTTTACAGATGAGGAGGAAACTGAGGCAAGGGAGGGGTCTGAGCAGCCTGTCCTTGTCCGTGGACGCGGGCAGCCACGCTGCAAAGCCAGGCCGTCTGCACCAGAGACACCTCTATCCACGAAGCCGGTGGTTTCAAGCTGGGTCCCCAGCCAGCAGCGTCGGCCGCGCCTGGACACTCGCAAGGAATGCACGTTCTCGGGCCCTGCTTCCGACCTGGGTTGAGATTGATCCCTCATGGGGAGTTGGGTTGCGCTCAGGGGTTTCTTGATTCGTTGCCGCCTTTGCTGATCAATTACTTGCAGCACAAGCCTGTACGAGATGGTGGAAAGGCCACCTGTGACCCGCGATAGAACCCCGGACGTCACCTGCCTTCTCAGAGCCTGGGTGAGAGCCCTGGCCTTGCAGCCAAAGTGTCTGCAGTCAGGGACAGCTTCGGATAGCTCTCTGCAAGCCGGAGGAGGGGGGGCAGGGAGCCACCAGTTAAAGGGGAGATAGGCAGGGAGCCACCGGTAAAGGGGAGACGGGTATGGAGCCACCAGTTAAAGGGGAGACGGGTATGGAGCCACCGGTTAAAGGGGAGATGGGCAGGGAGCCACCGGTTAAAGGGGAGACGGGCAGGGAGCCACCGGTTAAAGGGGAGACGGGCAGGGAGCCACCGGTTTAAGGGGAGACGGGTATGGAACCACCAGTTAAAGGGGAGACGGGCAGGGAGCCAACGGTTAAAGGGGAGACGGGGCAGGGAGCCACCGGTTAAAGGGGAGACGGGCAGGGAGCCACCGGTTAAAGGGGAGACGGGCAGGGAGCCACTGGTTAAAGGTGGCTGCACCCAGGACACAGACACGGGCATTTCAGGTTGGGATGACCTTGCTGGCTAAGCACGCCGGTTAAATATGTATTATCTGGGGACTGTTTTTATTTTTTTCAACGTTTTTTTTTTTATTTTTGGGACAGAGAGAGACAGAGCATGAACGGGGGAGGGGCAGAGAGAGGGACACAGAATCAGAAACAGGCTCCAGGCTGCAGGCTCTGAGCCATCGGCCCCGAGCCTGACGTGGGGCTTCAATTCACGGACCGCGAGATCTTGACCTGGCTGAAGTCGACGCTTAACCGACTGCGCCACCCAGGCGCCCCGAGGGGACTTGTTTTTTAAAATTTAAAGACCATAGGAGATTTTCGATGGCATCTGTGTGGACCTTGTGTCTTTGTTTCAGCATCTGGGCTGCTGGAAGATTTTTTTTTTAACTTTTAAAAAAAATTTTAATGTTTATTTTCTGAGAGAGAGAGAGAGAGAGAGAGAGAGCACGAGCAGGGGAGGGGCAGAGAGAGAGGGAGGCACAGAAGCTGAAGCAGGCTCCAGGCTCTGAGCTGTCAGCACAGGAGCCCGACGCGGGGCTCGAACCCATGAACCGGTGAGATCATGACCTGAGCCGAAGTCGACGCTTAACCGCCTGAGCCCCCCAGGCGCCCCTGGCTACTGGATGATTTTAAGAAGGAACAACTCTCCCGTGGCCCACAGCCCCGTCGCACAGGTTGTAGGCGGGGTTGCCTCCAGAGGAGCCTAGAGCCCGTGCTGGTCCTGAGCGTTCTGTCCCTCTAGGCCACCTCCTCCCCCTCCCATACTTAGACCCAGAGGAAAGTACAGGCCCCCGGCTGCGAGAGGGTCATCTTTTGCACAAAGAGCAGGGATAAGCTGAACGCAAGCAGGGACACAAGCCTAAAACACGCCAGCTGTCCTTTGTATAGACGCCGCGGCCCCACCCCCAGGCGCCTTCTCGGACCCCCGCCCCCGTCCACAGGGGGGGAAGGGGGTCCTCAAGTTCCGGCTAGTCTGGCAAATGGGCTGTACCTGGAGACACTACCAATTCCACGTGGTCGGCCAAGGACACCGCGGGCAGGGTGCACCCCGACCAGGACCCTCCACGGGACACTGGCACCGACGCTACCCCCTCACGTCTTCCAAGAGCGTGCTTCCCTTCCTCGGTGGGACCAGATGAATGGCCTTTGGCCTTGGACGGTCCTCTGGGCCGGGCCCTCTGGCCTCTCCCTTCCTAGCGGGGCTGTCCGTGGCCGGTCCCCGGGGCTCTTGACCGCACAGCGTCACTTGCTGGCATTCTACTGGCCAGTGCGGGTCCCGGGCCCAGCCTGACAGATACGACGGATTCCGGGGTCGGGGAGACTCCACCCGGGCCGGGCAGCTGCAGACTCACCTTGCGGAGGGTGTGGACTCGAAGCGGTGGGAGTAATTGCAGCTACTTTTGCAAACAATCTACCGCTGGGGGATCGTTGCATTTAATTCTCAAGCAGCCCCGGGGGTCGGAGGGGGAAAACCGAGGCGTGGGGAGCTTCCTGGTTCCCGCCAGGAGCTGGCGGAGCTGGGACAGAAACCCCGAGTCTGGGCTCTCATTCCCTGTAGTCTGGGCCTGGGCTGCGTGCTGGGGACCCGAGGCACGTGAACCCGTTCTTGGTCCCCAGCCCCCACCTCCCCGGTGCTCAGTCTTCATGGGGGGTCCGGGAGATGGTGGGAGGTGGGCGTTGATGTGCTTCTGGCCGCTGGGGCTGCCCCAGAGAAGCGGCCGTACAACCCTTCCTCTCCCCCCGTCGTCCTCTGCGGAGGAGACCCGTGGCCCTCACTCAGGTGTGGGGTTGCAGACAGCCCGTTCCCTTGGCCTCCGCCAGAACCCCATCAGTGTGCACATTAGGCTCATAAATAATTCCGGCTGGCAATTCTCCAGGGAGGAAGCGAACACCCGGCACTTAGAGCCGGGCAGGCTGCGACAAGAGCCGCGGTGAGTCATGGGTCAGATGGCAGAGGCAGGAATTCACGACAATATGCCCGGGCTAAGCCTCGCACTGGGCTCGTCCCCCAGCAGCTGTGGGGCCTGGGCCCCGAGGGTTGCCCCCGGGGTGGGACGGCCACCCTAGCCTCGGCCCTGCCGCTCTCCCCCAAGCCGCCCCCACCCCAGAGGACGGCAGGCTAACCTCTCTGTTTGGGCCACAGGTAACGTGCTCATCTGCGGCCCCTGCCTGTGACTTGGACAGAGAGCGGGGACCCGGGGGCGATGCCGGGAGGTGGGGCTGCGAGGGACCAGCAGGGACACCCGCAGTCTTCCTGTGTCGGGGGGAAGGACAGTCCCTGCTGTGGACGGCACTGTTGATGCATTTTCTGTCTCTGGTGGCCGGTGCCACCCAGGGATCTGACCCGTCCTTTCCTGCTCCCTCCGACGGAGCCGCGCCTGGTCCCCATCCCCTTCTGCTGCCCGCCTCCCACCTCCAAGGCTTCCTGGTGAGGTCCTCCTTACGCTACTGGACTTAGTCATCCAGAGCGCCTCCCTGCCATTGACCTCCAGCGGCTGTAAGAAAAATGGGAAAAGAGGGCGCTTGGGGGGCTCAATCAGTTGACGTCCGACTCGATTTCAGCGCAAATCAGGACCTCACGGTTCGCGAGTTCGAGCCCCATGTCAGGGTCTGTGCTGACTCTGGGGAGCTCCTTGGGTTTCTCCTCTCTCCTCTCCTCTCTCTCTGCCCGTCCCTGCTCGTGCTCTCTCTCTCTCTCTCAAAATAAATAAATAAGCTTTAAAAAAAGGAAAAATGGGAAAAGAGAAAGGAAATCAAGTCTGCACAAGAGCCGAGTCTCGGGAGTGGCCCGTGAGAACAGGCATCGCGTGCCTTCGGTGCTGTGGCTCAGGATGTTTCATAGACTTTAATGTCCCTAAGGCTTTGGGTCCGGGTGTGACCTCTGTGAGTCCTTCTCCTCCCCAAGCCCAATTCAAAACCTACTCCTTCCACTGGCCGGGGATATCCGTGGTGGAGGTGACGGCTTCTCCCACCCGTGTGTGCCTTTCCACCTGGACAGGTCCCCTCCCCATCACACAGGAGCTCAGGGTGCAATGGGGGGGGGGGCGGGGAGGCAGCCTGGGGGCGGGGGCACTGGGCGCCACCAGGCAGAGGCAGGGTGACGCCGGGTGCATCACCTGGCCTCACTCACCTGCTCCCTCATCGTCCAAGCAGGTGCCTACCCGAGGCGGTGTTGGGGGGCGTGTTCATGCGGCCCGGGGTCTGGGCATGCCGACCGACCGCCAGCTGTTACTAAACCCCGAAAGGTTTCCTTTTAGATGCCGCAGCCCTGTCTCCAACTGCCCCGGGGAACAGTCACAACGCTTCGCCTGCATTCGATTGGCATGTGCCATTCATTCTGTCTTCTCTTGTGGCGGCAGGTGCTTGCTTGCAGCGCGGTTCTCGCACCCAGACGGGCCAGAAGAGAGGCGCTCGGTCGTCGCGTGGCTCGAAGGCGGCCTGACTCGCCACTCCGGCCCCCTTCGCTGCCTCCACCTGCTCGCTCGTTCGTTTTCTGCATCTGTACGGCTCGCAACGTCTTTTGTCAGACCTTCCCTAGGCCAGGGACCCACTGCCTTTGATCCAGAACGCCCCCCTCCAGGCTCCTGTCCCCAGTCGGGCATGAGGAGACTAGTTTCACCTTTGCCAACTGCTTGAGAAAACCCAGCGGAAAACAAAGATGGGCTGTGCCTTCTAACAACCAAAGCGCCCTGCCCATAATCCATCCGCCGGGATCAAGGGCCCCCTGGGCCGCGTGTGACCGATCTGTTGCTCCCCGCCACCCACGCCCCGGCCCTGGGGACTCCGGGACTCTGTCCCACATCTTCCTCTGGAAGCCCGGTGAGATCGGGCCCTGCCCTCTGATGACACATGACACTGGAGCTCCTTCTGGAAGACCGTCATCAGACACAGCCAAGCGTCCCTGCAGACAAAACCAGAATCACTTTGAACTTGTTGTTTTGAGGCTGTTCCTTTCAAAGGGGCGGCAGGGCCCCCACAGGGGGTGCCCCAAGCAGGTGCCCCGCGCACCGTGACAGCCGCCAGCGTGGCTGTGACCCCACAGTCCTCCCTCGGTGCTGGGATACTCACAGGCTTGGGGCCTGGATTCTCCACACAGGGCGGTGCCCAGAGCTTGCCCCCAGACGGGGTCTGGCCCTGCTGCCCCGTCTCTGACCCAGGGATCTCCTCGGCCCCCCGCCGGGGGGCCGCGCCTCGTTCCCTTTCCAATGACGTTTGCTCCTTGGGGGTCATGGTTAATGCTTGCAGCTGGCACAGTGAGTTAATTACAGCAAATCATAAAATAGCCTTTAACTGGGCTGCCCCCCGGGTAAGCCATGGGCCAGCGAATGTGTTCCGCAGCTCACTCGTTGGGGGGGTCGGGTGGGGCAGGGGTGAGTTTCCAAGTCGGATTTAATAAGTGAGTGATTAGTCTTTTTCCCAGAAAGAGGGGCCTTTTCCGTCTGCCTCGACCAGCTACTCAGACCTTGCAGAAGAATCCTTACCATTCGTGGAGCTATTACTGTGTACTTTGTTTATTTTCTTTAATTCTAATCCTTCCATCCTTGAAATCCTTATTTAGCTGGAGGTGACCTCCATGTCCCAGAAGGCAAAGGGGAGGCTCCCTTCTCCGTCGTCAGAGAGTGAACATCTTCATTTTCCTCTGCAGAGTGTCCCCCCCCCCAACTCTGGGCTCGGGTGTTGGGAGCTGTCACCTGCACGCCCCCCTCGAGGTGGCCATGTGCCTCCTGGCTGGTGACCCAGAGCCCTGTGTGGGCAGCCAGGAGTCCAGTCCGTCGCCTGGAGTACAGTTGGTTACTCCTAAAAGGGAAGGACTGGAAATCGTTAATCACCTGTTCTCTTCACCATCTGGCTCATGGGACCAAATGTCTCCTTACTCAGGCCTGCGGGACGTTACACAGTCTGGGTCTGTGTTTCCAGTCATCTGTCAATCAACCGTGTGCCAGGGCCCTGAAGGAAAGTGGATTTCTCTCCTTTAAGCCTTTGGCCGTCATTATCTTGGGAGCTTTCAACGCCCACCTTCGTTCTTATCTCCGCCCACCAAAGCACAGCAAACCCAATCTGTAGACCACCTCCTCCAGGAAGCCTTCCAGGAGGCTCGAACCTCAGCACTCAGTTTCCAGGGAGAGACAACTCCCTACGGGGTTCTCGGTGGTCACATCTGTGTGCACACATTCCCCTCCCACCCCCGGCTCCTAGAATGTGGGCCAGGGAGGGCTGGGACTGTCACTTGTTTATCTGTCCCCTCCCTTAGACGTAGATTTGAATAGACAACTTTAAATAGATGCCGGTTGGATGCGTATAACTTTGGCGTCGCAGAGGAGCTGGAAGGATGGGCAAAAGAAGACATTCCTCCACTTACGAAGTGGTTGGACCAAGATCCCCAAAGACCCGCACACTCGCCAGATTTATTCAGTGCCAAAAGAGGTGATACGTCAACAGGAAAAACCCAGCCAGCACCAGCTTCATAGGAAAAACTTACCGCTCTCACAAGCAGGAAACATGGTCTTTCACAACCCAGTCTTGCAGGAAGTGGGTCACTTCTGTGGCTCAGCAGCGTCTACAGGACCAGGTTCACCCCGTGTCTGCTCCCCAACCCTGCGGTTGGCTTGTGCTTTACGTCAGGATGCCCCGCCGACGGTCTTGAGACAGCGGCTGCTGTTAGCATCAGATGCAGACCACACTATTCCGAGAGGAGCTCCCCTTCGAGGACAGGTGTTCTCCCCGAAGCCCCCAGTAGGTCTCTGTGTCTCCTTGGCCAGAACTGATCACCTGCCTGTGCCTCTATGTATTCATTTTGTTTCAGTTTCTTAAAACATGGACAAAATTTTCAGGCAGTTCTAGGTTCACAGCAAAATTGAGGGGGAGGTTCGGAGGGCTCCCGTATACCCCCCCCGGGCCCCCCCGCACTGCCTCCCCCGCTGTCAGCCTCCCCACCAGAGAGGTGCACCTGCTACGGTACTTGAGCCCGCACTGATGCGCCTTCGGCACCCAGAGCCCACGGCTGACAGTGGGGCTCGCTCGGTGCTGCTCGTTCTGTGGGTCCGGACGAGGGCGCGACACTGCACATCCACCGTCACGGCATCACACAGGCCAGCTGCACCGCCCTGAAGTCCCGTGTTCTTCCTCCTTTTGTTTTTGTTTAGTATATGTGCTGCCGAAGCGAGCACTTGTTTTTGTTTTAGAAGAGATTTCGGACCCTTTCAAAAGTGGCAGACAAGTAAATGCATGGTGAGGATGTGGAAAAGAGGGTCTCTTTTGCCCTGCTGGTGGGAATGCAAGCTGGTGCAGCCACTCTGGGAAACAGTATGGAGGTGCCTCTATTTTTAATAGAACTGCCCTACGACCCAGCAATTGCACGACTAGGCATTTATCCAAGGGATACAGGTGTGCTGTTTCGAAGGGACACATGCACCCCCATGTTTATAGCGGCACCATCGACAATAGCCAAAGGATGGAAAGAGCCCAAATGTCCATCGATGGAGGAATGGATAAAGAAGATGTGGTATATAGATACAATGGAGTATTACTCGGCAATCAAAAAGAATGAAATCTTGCCATTGGCGACTACGTGGATGGAACAGGAGGGGATTATGCCAAGTGAAATTAGAGAAAGACAAATATCATATGACTTCACTCATATGAAGAATTTAAGACACAGAACCGATGAACATAAGGGAAGGGAAGCAAAAATAATATAAAAACAGGGAGGGGGACGGACATAAGAGACTCTTAAACATGGAGAACAAACAGAGGGTTCCTGGAGGGGTTGTGGGAGGGGGGGGATGGGCTAAATGGGGGAGGGTCATCAAGGAATCTACTCCTGAAATCATTGTTTCACTATATGCTAACTGACTTGGGTGTAAATTTCAAAATAAATAAATAATTAAAAAAAAAAGAAAAGGACAACAAATGTAATGTGCCTGGCCCTGACCTCCAGATTCAGCATTTACCAAGACCCTGTACCTTGGCTTTGGCCATCTTTTTCCTTGGCTTTCTTCTTTGCTGAAGTATTAAAAAAATTTTTTTTTAATGTTTATTTATTTTTGAGAGAGAGAGTGAGAGAGCGTGAGTGGAGGAAGGGCAGAGAGAGAGGGAGACACAGAATCCCAAGCAGGCTCCAGGCTCTGAGCTGACAGCGGTGAGCCCGATGTGGGGCTGGAACCCACAAACGGTGACACCATGGCCTGAGCCGAAGTTGGACGCTCAGTTGACTGAGCCACCCAAGCTCCCCCACAAGGAAACTTTTTAGAGTTCATGACATCAAAACTATTTCATCACAGTACTAAGACATTATTTACCTTCTTCACTTTCATTCTCTCACAAATCAAGAGTGAACTTACTGAGGCCAGAAGTCTGGATCTCAATTGCGGTAATGTTACATGACTGTTAACGATCGTCGACTTGAGCAAACTGCACACTTAAAATGGGTGGATTTTATTAGATATAAATTATCACTTGACAAAACTGGGGGAAAGTGTATTTGCACTGCCCCAAATCTGAGCTTAGAAAGACAAGAAAAAGACCACAACGATGTTACGCAATTGTCATTTCTAATAAAGCGAGAACTGCATTTACAGAGAAAGAATTAACTACTTTCTGCCAAATAAAGATAGCGTTTGTTACATTAAAGCCAAAAAAGTTTGCACTGAGTATCTGGATATTAAAGAACAACTACCTGCTGAATAATAATTCTCGATAAATGTTCCCTTTCTTCAATTAGTTTGAATTTTATGTGATTTTTTTTGCCATGTTAGTGGCATTTTTCAGAAGGATCTATTATTTCAGAGTTGCCTCCTGACTTTTAATTTCTCGTAAAATCGCCTGGAATCTTCCTCACAAAGACATATTCGATATGGCTGATATTTTCGAATTTGCCGATGACTTAAATGGAATCTTCTGTGTACACCCCGATGTGGTCAGGTGAGCCAGCGTTAGATGAGTGCTGCTCAAAGAACCCTGTCAGTGCTTTGGCAACGAAGGTGTTCAGCCCAGATATTTCCATAAGCTCTCCTATTTGGCTTCCATCCAGAGAATCTCTCATAAATGTTTTTAGAAGGCAAAATGTGTCCAAGGGTTTTTTGAATGTTTTGTCAGATGTATATGCTGACAATCATAAGCCTACTCAATTTATTCCACTGTCATAGTATATATACATATACAGATATACGGGTGTATATATGTCTACCCGATTAAAATGACCTCTATCAAAAATTCACCTCATACACGGAGATACTCCAAAGGGCAATTTCGGGATTCCAAACTCATTCTCACTCACCATGCAATTTGTTCATTTCCTTTCTTTCTGTCGCAGCAATACATTTTAATAGTCTCTCTGTTTGCATCTTTTTATTTATTATTTATTTATTTTTTATTTCTTATTTTTTAAATTTTTTTTAACGTTTATTTATTTTTGAGACAGAGAGAGACAGAGCATGAACGGGGGAGGGGCAGAGAGAGGGAGACACAGAATCGGAAGCGGGCTCCAGGCTCTGAGCCATCAGCCCAGAGCCCGATGCGGGGCTCGAACCCACGGACCGCAAGATCGTGACCTGAGCTGAAGTCGGACGCTTAACCGACTGAGCCACCCAGGCGCCCCCATCTTTTTTTTTTTTTTTTAATTGAAACAATTTGTCAAACATTTCAAAAGAAGCAGTTTTTGATCATGTATTTGTTGAACAGTCTGATCAAAGAGTTCCAACTGATTTTGAACAAAATGCAACCAGAGCCTGGCGGACCCAGTTACGCACACCCACAAATCTAGCATCACCGTAAGCCATTTGGCGTGACTCGTGAACGACTTTCTGAAGGCTCCATGTTTCTAAACCTGGCAGATGATGGCCCTCTGGGGGGAAGGGACGTATCGCTGCGAAAAGTAGTTCCTGTTTGTGAACTGTATTAGCTCTGTCACTGAAATTTTACTGTTCAGTTACTCTAACTCTGCATATGTCAAAAGGTTTGTAAGTTTTGAGATCTGCTGGTTTTACTTTTTATTTTATTTTATTTTATTTTATTTTTATTTTATATATGAAATTTATTGTCAAATTGGTTTCCATACAACACCCAGTGCTCATCCCAACAGGTGCCCTCCTCAATGCCCATCACCCAGCCTCCCCTCCCTCCCACCCCCCATCAACCCTCAGTTTGTTCTCAGTTTTTAAGAGTCTCTTATGCTTTGGCTCTCTCCCTCTCTAACCTCTTTTTTTTTTCCTTCCCCTCCCCCATGGACTTCTGTTAAGTTTCTCAGGATCCACATAAGAGTGAAAACATATGGTATCTGTCCTTCTCTGTATGACTTACTTCACTTAGCACAACACTCTCCAGTTCCATCCACGTTGCTACAAAAGGCCAGATTGCATTCTGTCTCATTGCCAAGTAGTATTCCATTGTGTATATAAACCACAATTTCTTTATCCATTCATCAGTTGATGGACATTTACGCTCTTTCCATCATTTGGCTATTGTTGAGAGTGCTGCTATAAACACTGGGGTACAAGTGCCCCTATGCATCAGCCCTCCTGTATCCCTCGGGTAAATTCCTAGCAGTGCTATTGCTGGGTCATTGGGTAGATCTATTTTTAATTTTTTGAGGAAACTCCACACTGTTTTCCAGAGTGGCTGCACCAGTTTGCATTCCCACCAACAGTGCAAGAGGGTTCCCGTTTCTCCACATCCTCGCCAGCATCTATAGTTTCCTGATTTGTTCATTTTGGCCACTCTGACTGGCGTGAGGTGGTATCTGAGTGTGGTTTTGATTTGTATTTCCCTGATGAGGAGCGACGTTGAGCATCTTTTCGTGTGCCTGTTGGCCATCCGGATGTCTTCTTTAGAGAAGTGTCTATTTCAATTGGAGGTGGGTTGCAGCTTGCTAAGGCTCATTTATGAATTATGTGTTCACTACAAAAAATTCCAGCTACATTTCCGGTCCACACTTTCCTAATTTAATAACGGCGCCTGTTTCCATAATGCCGAGTGACATCAACATCTGTCTGGGTGTTAGCACAACACCAACAAATGACCTCATCAATAGCCACGATTTAACTGAATTTGCATTTACATCTAGCACTTGTGAGAACATCAGAAGACACATCCTCAGCAGAATAAATGCTCAGAGCTTTACTTTTATTTAATGTTTTGAATGAAAACGAGGCAATTAACTCAGATTAACTTAATCGGCTTTTCTATTTGAAGCGGCTGATAATGCTTCTCTTAACCTGGCATCGCTTCACTGCGAAATTCTGCTCTTGGACCCAACTCCATCCCAGCTTCCACCTTCTGTAAATGCACACGAGAGCAGGAGAACAGATGAAATTAATTGCAATTGTCACTCGCACTCGATACACGCCGTGTCTCGCAGAGGGCGGCCACACCAGCCGCACGCACCGAGTCTCGGTCTGTCGAGCAAGTTGTAAGAGGGTCTCTAACTTTGAGGTGAGCGCTGGCTGACTCAGCAGAAACGTGTCCTCTGGGCCTCACACGGTCCGTAGTCTCACGGCACTCGGAGTGGAGCAGTGTGGACAAACGATTTGTGTCGGTTAGGCATTCGTATCGACCTTCTCGAAAAACGCCAATCCGGTAAGTTAACCTTTTGCTTTAACGTGCACCTTAATTTTTTAAAGCTCATCTTGGCCCAAAGGGCTTATCACAAGCGTAGAGCTGCTTGCCAAACCGTGCAATCAAGGGCGGCAGACTTACGCCATCAAATTCATGGTGAACCCATTGTGGCGGGGGTCTGACCCTTCCCTACAGGGATGTGCCAGCGCCGTGCCTCCTTCCCGAACCCCGGTCCCGGCACCCAACCTGTCATTTCTGGAAGCTTCCCACCGGCCTTGCCCCCTGGGGGTCCTGGAGCTCTCTGCGTCCTTCTGTTCCTGCTCAGGCCGCACATCGGGCATGGGAACAGGGACATGGGATGCTTCTCCTACCCACCCACCCCCAAGGCGAGAAGGGGTTACCTGCCCCTAGCCAAGGTGGGCATCAGTGCATTTCCTGTTGTCCCTGAAGACGTTTGAGGACAGAAGTCAGGGAAATGGTTCACGGCGGGTCCTCTTGACTGAACCCTGTGTTAAAGCCAGAGCTCTGCGGAGGGTGAGGCCCCCCGTCAGGGCATAACCCCCTTGCTCTGATGGCCAGGAGAGGCGAATTCACGTACGCCGGCTCGTGGCAAGCCTGGTCTCCTGACCCCATTTATTCAGTGTCCTTTTCCCTCCCCAGGTGGCCCCTGTGGCTTCCCCGTGGCCAGCGGTGGCAACCCACGGCAGCCCGGCGCCTGTGAGGTGATGTCCGTAGGCTCGTGCTTTGGAGGGGACCAGCCAGGGCCTCGGGGACACACACAGCCCCGGTGGCCACACCCCCTCCTTGAATAGGAAGGGAAACACAGCCAGAAACTGGGATTGTCCGCTTTTGTCCTGTAAGCTTGTGAATGACTGGTGTGTGCACATGTGTGCGTGAATGTGTGTGGGCATAGTGCCCGTGTGGGATGGTGTGATGGTGGCACAGTGTGGGTGTCAGGGGAGATGGGCGTCTGGGACCTGCCCCCAGCACCCCCGTGCCCCGCTGCTCCCGTAGGAAAGTGCGGCTGTCACGGCCAGCGGCAAACCCCAAATCCGAGCTCTGTTCTTTGGCCTTTAACCCCTTCCTGCCCTGGGCAAGTCTTTTAACCTGCCCGTGCCTCAGTTTCCTCAGCGCTAAGGGCCAATTAAATCCCTCCCCGCCCCTCTCTGGAACTCCGAAGGATTTGGCACAAGAAGGATGCTCTATAAATCCAAGCTGTCATTACAATAAAACCTTGGCCTCCACAGCGGGGGCCTGATTACAAGCCCTTCCGAATGTTGACAACGGGCCTCCGGACTGACAGGAGGCGGTTCTGGGCCTTGGGGAGACTGTCAGCCGCCTCCTGCGGGATCGGCTTCCCTCTTACCTGGGCCGGCTGGCCTGGCGTGCCTTTGAGGCAGGACGCGGAGTCCCTTCTGGTCTTGCTGTTGTCTCACAGGGTGCCCAGGGGTCTCTGCTCCCGATTCCAGGCCCGGGTGCCTCACAGACGGGGCCTGCCTTCCCGCTGCCTCCCCAGTCTGGGGTGGGGGGTGATAGGACGTCTTCCGATGCCTCGAGAAAAGATGGCCTTGGGGAGGAGGTAGGGAGAATATTCCATCAGCTGCGTGGGGTCAGAGTTCTGCTCTGTGTTGCTGACCAGTGTCCGTGAGACATGAAGTCCAGCTGAGGGTGTCCCCATAGAGGTGGCTCTGCATTTTACAAATACCTTCCAACAGGACTTCTACTTGGGGTAAATGTGGTTCTTCTCCTAAAAAGAGAAAAAGTCTCCAAAGGAACTGGACCTTCTGAGAATGACCGGCTTTCTTTTGTTTGTTTATTTATTTTTTGGTCAAATGTCATTTTTTAGAAAATATAATTCCAAGGGCGCCTGGGTGGCTCGGTCGGTTGAGCCTCCGACTTCGGCTCAGGTCATGATCTGGCGGTTTGTGAGTTCGAGCCCCGCGTCAGGCTCTGTGCTGACAGCTCAGAGCCTGGAGCCTGCTTCGGATTCTGTGTCTCCTCTCTCTGCTCTTCTCCCACTCACGCTCTGTCTTTCTCTCTCTCTCTCTCAAAAATGAATAAATGTTAAAAAAAAAAGTTAAAAAGGGGCACCTGGGTGGCTCAGTTGGTCAAGCAACAGACTCTTGATTTCGGCTCAGGTCATGATCTCACAGTTTGTGAGTTCAAGCCCTACATTGTCAGTGCAGAGTCTGCTTTGGAGTCTCTCTCTCCCTCCCTCTCTCTGTCCCTCCTCTGCTCGCTTGCTCTCTCTCTCCCAAAATAAATAAATAAACTTAAAGAAAAAATTTAAAAAAAGAAAATACAACTCCAGAGAAAGTAGCAGATACAAGGGAAGTGGGTACAGTACCCAGATCTCTTTAAATCAAGGGCAGAGAGGGTCAGAATAAAATGGGCTACAAGCAAAAGCCAGTAACGCATCTGTGGTCCGTTCATCTGGAGAAGCTGCACCCTTGCTCCCCACCTCCCTCAGCCCCTCCCCACAGTGGCTGAAACGGACACAGAGGCTCTCCCCATGGACTGCAGGCCTGGAAGGCTTCCTGGAGGAAGTGGGGGAAGTCTTCCCTTGAAGGACGTGTCGCGCTGTGCTGGGGGACTGTTACGGGATGAAGGGTGTCCTCCTGCCCCAAATCTCCATCCCTCAGAATGTGACTATATTTGGATGTAGGGTCTTTAAAGGGGTAATTAAGTTAAAATGATGTCACTGGGTTGGCCTTGATCCAATCTGACTGGTGTCCTTATCAAAGAAGGACACAGACGCGCACAGGGACGACCGCGTGAGCGCACGGGGAGCAGGGGGCCGGCCGCGAGCCGAGGAGAGGGGCTCGGGAGGAACCAGGCCTTGCCCACCCCTTGATCGCGGGCTTACAGCATCGAGCACTGGGAGAAAATAAACTTCTGTTGGCACAGCCGCCCAGCCCGTGGTACTTTGTTGAGAGCTGAGCTGCCTTCTGGAGGGGATGTGGGACCCTTGTCGGAAGGACCTGCCTGGGCGTCCCGCAGATGTGGCCGGGGGGCAGGGGAGGGAGAGACGTCCCTCCAGAAACCTGGGAAGGTTCCTCTCATAGAACCTCCACGCCCTTCCATCTGAGTGACAGTGACTGAGGAGTGACAGTGCGGCCTCACAGAGTCTGCAGGGGCCCCGGCACCACTACTCACGTGTGGTTTTTATGGCTCCCAAGTGGGACCTCCTTTTTCCACAAAGAGGCCCAGAGCGCCCAGGGAGGGGGGGGCCAGGTGCGGCAGGTTGTCCCCCGGGAAGGGGGGTGCCCCGCCTGTTCCCCTCGCCTTGTCGGGGCCCTCACCGCTGTGCTGGGTGGGCGGTGGGTGGTCCCGCGGAGCTCAGTGCTCCCCGGGCCCCGGCCACCCTTCTCCTCATTTGCTGCTGAACACTGGGAATGTTCCAGTCGGGCCGCCGAGAGCACCTGTCTGAAAGCCCCCGAAGCCAGAGCCGGTGCCCTGCAAACTCTCAGAGGCTGCAGGTGGGGGCTGGGGGAGGGGCGTGTGCAGCTCCAAGTCCCGGGTCCCCACACCTTCCTTGTGAGGTAAGTGTTACTGCGCCCGGTTTCCAGGTCCAACAAGACGAGACAGGCTGGAAGGTCTCATAAACCAGACCTGCCTGGGGCAAGCCGGTGGGGGGCGGGGGTGGAGTCTGGGGGACAGCCGGTGGGGTGACAGGAGCTCAGAGACCCCGCCCCAGCAAGCCTCCCCCTCCCTTCACCCCATGCCCCAAAGACCCCCTGTGTGGCTGGGAGCTGGGGGGCTGTTCTGGGGGCCCGTGGGGTGCCGTAGGCACCCCTGGTCAGGGGCGATGGGGTTTGAAGACACGTGAAATGGGATAGACTCTGGGGTCTTTGAGGGGGACCTGAGGGGGGCCCTCAGCCGCCACCAGAGTTTAGGGGACAGATGTAGTCACGCCTGCCTGGGGCATTTTCCTTTGAAGAAGAACCTGACATCTTTAAAGACACCTCGGCCTCCCCTGCAGAACATCTTCGGAAGCCAGATGTCGCCGCCCCAAGGTGGAGCCGCTTTGGGGCACCCGGCATCCTGGCCTGAGTGTGGGTCTGCCCCTGCCCTGGCTTTGGGTGACAAGGTCTCTTCCTACCTGGCTGACCCCCTCCTCCCCGTTGTCCTGGACTCCGTCATGCAGGGAGCTAACCCCAGTGGACCCCTCTTGGGACAAGAATCGGGCTAGGAGTCAAGGGTTCTGGGTTCGAGTTTAAATCCTGGCCCCGAACCGCCACCTTCCCATTCCGGGCCTTGGGTTCCCTGTGGGGACACGGGGGAGGGTCCTGAAGGGTGTCAGAAGTCCCACTCGCCCTGTCTTCTGCTCAAACAGGGGGATTCCAACCCACTTCTAATTTTCTTAGGGCCCCCTCACCATGCTCCCCAACAGCCACGCTTCGGGGTGCGGGATAACCTCGGTGTTTCTCACACCCCTGACCTTTGATAAGGCCTATTGACCTCACCTCTCTTCATTTTAGAAAAAAAAATTTCTTTCAGGAGAAAAAAAGTAAATACTGTTTTTACTAACCTTTAAATGAATTTTCGAACGGTCTCATTTAGAACGCAAACAGTGAGCCTCCGTGGCGTTGGCCGAGCCCTCGGATGTTTTCACATCATGTCACACATGCCCCTTCCCGCTCGAGACACCGTGGAGGTGCCTCACCGCGTGGAAACACCGGATCTTACCATCAAAGACGTCCACAAAGAAGTGGGTACGATGCTCTCTCACTGGGTTTCATTTTCGCGGACCTGTGCTTTGACATCGGTGGGTTCCTTGGGAATCCTGTGTGTGTGATCTCAGCACATTAATCTGAGGGACATCCGCGGTGTGAGATGCCCCACTAATACCGACCCCATCTCAGCCCTCTTCTCCCGGAGGTGGCCCTCCCCGCTCCGGGCTGGCCTGTCCCACCGCTGCAGGCGACACGCTCGTGTGCCTGGGCCCAGCTCGGGCCACACAGTTCCACAGAGCACTGCCCTTAACAGAAAACCTGGAAATCCAGGCCCTCAGCGGGCTGCCCCACCCCACCCTCGCCCTCACCCCTGATCTAGCTGGGGACCTGTCCCCAAGGAAAGCATGTTTCATATAGAAGGTGTCCGCTGTGTGCTTAGCGATCAACAGTCAGAGTGAGGGTGGGGGACCAGCTGTGCCTGGGAGGGGCTGGAAGGCGGGCCTATTCCCTATTCCACAGGGAACCCCTTGGTGCCCTCTTTCCCCTTCTAGAATGGGAGGCCCAGCCCTGTTCTCTTGGCTCATAGGTAGTTGCGGGGGTGAGGTCATCCTTGGAGCTCCCCAAGGAGATGATGGAGAAGGCGCTATTATAACCTTATCAGATCCTCTCTGTTGAGGCGCTGGAGGGAATCCACCAAGCCCCATCGACACTGAAGTCTCACCTCCCAACAGCCTGCGGGGGGGGGGGGAGCGGGGGGGGGAGATCAGTGGAGAGGCAGCTAGGAGCATTCGTCCCCCTCTAACTCCCAGAAACAGCCCCAGCAGTGAGGGATGCCCTCCGGGTCCCCTGGGGAGGCGGCTTCCTGTCAAAGGTCTGCCAAGGTCGGGGGCGAGCACAGGTGTCCCCAGCGTTTCCACCTTGGGAGGGGGGAGCCTGGACCACAGGGAGGGAGAGCAGAGCTTTGGGGTGTATAGATCTCCCCCCACCGCGGTGGGGCGGCCGGTTCCTTGGCCTTGCTGAACCTGCACACGTAAACTGGGCTTACCCCGGTTACCGTCCACTGGGGGTACAAATGCAATGAACATGGGAAGCCCCCAGCCCAACGTGTCTGGCCCAGGGTGGCTGTTAGCGTGGAGACAGTTCCCTCCGCCTTAAAGGAAGGGTGGCGAGAACTGGCCAGCCGTCTCAGGCCTCCTGGGCGGGGCTGCCCCGGGGACACACAGGACCCCAGCTCAAGCTGGTGCTTTCATCACTGGCCAGCAGGGTCCACGTAGGCCACTGGGGCCCGCTGGGACTCAGGACAATCAGTCCTCTGCCCTCTGGGAATGAGCCTGCCTGGAAACTGGTCCCTGAGATCATTAGTGATGTTTGTAAACACAAGACACCTCCTTGCCTTGTGGGGGAGCTGGGGGGGGGGGCTACCGTGACCGTCTGAGGGGGCTCCCCTACCCCAGAGGAGTTTGGTTGGGGCCCTACTCGTGGACAAGGGCAGGCTTGCTGCTGGGATGACCTCCCTCTCACGCCAGGTGCCTGCACCCAGATTCCAAACCAGTCCCTTTAATTCCATAACCCGGGGGCCAGCCCTGCCCATTTTATACATAAAGTTTTATTGGAACGCAGCCACACCCATCCGTTTCTTCATGGTCCGCAACTACTTTCTCACAACAAGCAAAGAAGTTTGGGGTGGCTCCGGTTTCAGGGGTGGGGGGGGAAGCTGGTGGCTAGTTTGGGGGCGGGGGGCCCCTTGACCCGGGTGGATGTAAGCGTTCTGAGCCACATGGAAGGTCGGCCTTGAAAATCTCTCTTCCGGGCAATTTATTTTGCAGCCAAACTCACGGGGCCCCGGGGCCTGAACCCAGACCCTTTCCCTTTGATGAAGTACGTTCACGTCTGGACTGTTCGTGGAGGGACCCCAGGACCCCTTCCTGGAGGCCAGTCCGAGCTTGTCACCGCCCCTCTGATGGAACCCTCCGGAAATACCTGTGGGATGAGGATAGGAAAAAGGACTAAATGAAATCATATAGACTCTTACCCACTCAAGACAGTCACTCGGTCATTTTGTTGACATTGAGAGTGTTCCTTCTGTGCTTCTAGATTTTCCTCCTCCTCCTCTGCGGCCATGAGTCCCCCTCGAAGGCCGGGCCACTGAACCGAGAGACTGAATTCACAGGCCCCGTGACGGAGCCGACCCAAGCCGACACGGTGGGACCACGGCTCCGTCAGCCTGCAAACAAGGTCAGGGGCGGCGTGGGGCTGAAACTTGCTACAAACACTGGACGCTGGAGGCATCGCGCAGCAGACACGGGCAGCCTCGGGGGGACAGGGGCCTTGTGTGGGAGCCCGGGACCCGCGTGTTAGGAGCTCTGGCACCCCCGTTATAGGGCAAAGCGTAAGCCCAGGCCGGTGGGTTTCATTTGAGCTGCCACCACCCCCTCCGTGTGGGTTTATGGCTTGGGGTTGATGTGCCTGAAGGAGAGGACGGTGCTGAGACACCCCAGCCCACTTCCCCAGGGCACTTTTTAACAACTCTGGTAAAATGTATCTAAATATGGGGGCGCCTGGGTGGCTCAGTCGGTTGAGCGTCCGACCTCGGCTCAGGTCGTGATCTCACGGTTCGTGGATTCGAGCCCCGCGTCGGGCTCTGTGCTGACAACTCAGAGCCTGGAGCCTGCTTCGGATTCTGTGTCTGTCTCGCTCCCTCTGCCCCTCCCCGCTCATGCTCTGTCTCTCTCTGTCTCTCAAAAATAAAGTAAACATTAAAAAAATTTTTTTTTAAAATACACTTCAATAAAAGTTTCCGTCTGAACGTTTTTGTCCCCCGTAATTCATGGGTCGAAATCCTAACCCCCAATGTGAGGGTGTCAGGACTCGGGGCCTTGGGAGGTGACGGCATCATGAGGGTGGAACCCCCACGAATGGGGTTGGTGTTCTGAGAGGAGACCCCCCTCCCCCCCAGAGCACCCCCGCTCTTTCCTCTGCACATGAGGACACAGGGAGCACTGGGCCTTCACCAAACACCGAATTAACCGGAGGTCTTTGCCCTGCCCCAGGGGGCAGTTCAGCAACGCCCAGGGTATTCACCTTGCTGTGTGTCCTCCTCCAGAACTTCCTGCAAAACCGAAGCTCTGTGCCTGTTAGACAACGGCTCCCCCCACCCCCCAGGCCCTGGTGTCCGCCCCGGGGAACTCGCACCGACGTCAGTTTTTCTGCAGGATAAAGATGGAGAACTTGGGCTGCGTGTCCAATGTCAGGGTCTGCACGGCTGGGCTGCCTCCGGAGACTCCTTTCTGAAGGCCTCCTTGCCTCCTGGGGGTCTGCAGGGCGGAGGCAGAGGACCCGTGGGGGTGGGAATCCCGCTGTGGGACTTTGGGTTTTAAGTCAAAGGGTGGTACATTGATCCCCGTCAGGCCCCTACCCTTCCCTGGGCTACTGCAGCCTGGGGGCCGGCCCCTCCCACTTGCCTAAAGGCCAAGTCCACGTGGCGCCCCCTCCCCTCGCTTCCTGCTCCTCCCCCTCCTCCCCTGCAGAGCCCCTGTGAGGGGAGGGGGAGGAAAGTTCACGAACACGGAAAAATCTCTCAAGTCTTGCTTGGAAACCAAGCCACATTTCTTAGGCATCCAGGCCACTCTGGAGAGGTGGGGACACAGAATGTCAGGGGACAGGCCTGGAGGGCCTTTAGCCACAGAACGGTCAGGTAACTGCTTCTCCCTCTGACAATCTTGCATCAGATTAGATTCCTTCCTCCCTTCTTCCCTCCCTCCCTCCCTTTCTCCCTCCCTTCTTTCCTTCCTTCCCTTTCTGATTTCCTTCCCTCCTTCCTTCCCTCCCTTCCTCCCATTTTGTGGGGGGCTGTACTAACTGCTTTTACATACGTCCCCTCTCCCAATTCCGGAAACTGCCTTTTAAAAAGTTCCCATTATGATTCCCCATGACAGAGAAGGGGTTTGGGAGAGCTGAAATCCCCGCCTGTGGCCGTGTGTTACCGGTGTTGGTGGATTCGAACCACTGCACTCTACCCACCCCCCGCCCCCCCCCCCCCCCCCAGCGACCTAGCCGGGGCACCTGCCTGCGCTGGCCCCTGGGAGGTGGAGCTGGCCCAGAGACGGGAGTCCTTGGGGACAGAGCTCCACAAGACGCTGACCCAGCGCAGGGACAGGCTTACCCCCCCATGCCACATGCCACGTAATGTTCCTCTTGTTGGATTCCACGGCTCTGGCCACCACTCCAGTCCCTTGTCAGGCTTCCGAGAAGGAGATACTTCAGGTCCCTCTTTGTGCTTTGTTTTTCTCTTTGGAAGGAGAGAGAGTCTAAGAGAAGCCCCTTTACCTGCACACGGGGGCTCTGGTGGGGGCCCCAGAGTGCAGGGGGGGGATTTGTCGGGACTCACGTGACTCAGGGAGAGTAGTAGGTTGCCCCCCAACTCCCCCCCACGACTCACCAGCGGCAGCTGGGCAAGGTGAGAGCCGGCGCATTCTGGCACATTCTGGCACATTCTGCCCCTGCACACACCCGTGACCCAGCTCCCCGCCCGTGGGCCGGCACGCCTCCTTATGTTACTCTTCCGAGAACACAGAGCATCCTGCCAAGGGGAACCCCAACCCCCCGGCTGAGGCCCTGGCTGGTGGCTGAGAGGCGCCAACCTGCCGGAGCGCCCGCTGTGCCCGCCTCTGCCGCCGGCTCCTGGCCACGGCTGCCTGGCTCCGGGGCGTGTCCCGTTGTCCGCAGGAAGCTCTGCCGGCTTGTCCACCGGCAAGGGGCAAATTCCGCGCTGACAGCAGGGAGCCCTATGCAGGGCTTGAACCCACCAACCGTGAGATCATGACCTGAGCCGAAGTCGAACGCTTACCTGGCTGAGCCGCCCAGGCGCCCTTAACTTTCAGCTTTTTTTTAAGTTGCAGACCAAACCAAAAAAAGCCACAAGGTCCGAAAAGAGCTTTGGTGGTGACTGCTGATTGATCAGGTTTAGAAGCAACCAACTCATGCCCCTGGGGTCTGGCCGTGGTCAAGGGGAGGCCAACAGGCTGTCGGGTAGGAGGACAGGGCGAGGGCTTTCGGCTGAGTTTGCAGACCGGGGTTCCGTGAGGCAGAGCCGCGTGGCCCCCTCCTCCCTGGCAGACGAGATGGGAACTGACGCGTCTTGGGGGGAGGGGGCCCTCCCCCACCCTTTCCCCACAAGTCCTGCTGAGTGGTGACTGTGTTTATATGGCGGCCTGGTCCCTACCGCCTTGCAGAGCTGGTGTGGACCGTGGGACCCCTCCACCCTCCCGGGCACAGGGAAACGTTGAGCTGTCACCAGCGCAGTGTCCCCGCAAGCAGGGCACGGTGTGGGCCCCTGCTCCCTGCCCAGGTCCCCACCGTACCTTGCTCTCTGGAGTCCCTTCTCCGGAGCTCCCAGAAGTGACCCTCATTCCCAGCCTTGCAGAGTCAGGGGTTTACGGACACTGAGAGGAACCGGCCCACCGCCTCGAGGAGTGACGAGGCTGAGATGTCTTGTCTGCTCCCCCTCTCCCCCCTCTGCTCCCTCCATGTCCGCTTCCCGGGGCGCCCTCCCTCCTTAGAGCATGTGCACGGCGACACCTCGGCCGGGGGTCTAGGGGAGGCGTCCGAGGACTGAGACTCTAAAGATGAGAGTTTCCAGAGCAAGGCTCCCCCACGGGCTAGCAGGGAGGACCCCGGCACATGCGGGGGGAAGATACATGGCCCTTGCACGTGAAGGGCCTTTGCCTGGCAAGCCGGGTGGGGTGTGGGGGAGGGGAGGCGGGGACGGTGGGCGGGGAAGTGACCGCAGTAAAGCCCTCAGGTGCGTGACAACAGCTTCCAGGAGGAGAGCTGATGTCTCAGATCTACTCATCGGCCACTAAAAGTGAAACATGGGCGTCGAAGGCCCGCGTGGCGGCATCTATAAAGCGCCTCATGGCCTGTGGCGGGCGGAGCCCGGGGACCAGACCTGGGCCCTGACGGGACAGCACGTTGCTCGGATCCCACGAGCAAGAAGGGACGGGTTCTCTGGATGCCTTGGCAAGACACGCGCCTTCCAAGGGGAGGGGCCAAGCCCTAGAAAGATTCCGGAGCCTGTCCCACGGGCACATCTTGCAGGATGACCTGGGACAGGCCGGCATCGTCCCTCCGAAGCAAAGGACCAGTCTTTGCGCCTTGCCCGTCCCGCCACGAAGCCCAAAGCACGCCGTCGGGCAGGGCTCCTCGGCTTTGGGAGACAGGACGTTCTGCGCCCCGGGATAGCTCTGTGGCCCACCTGCCGGGCTGGGAGCCGCCAGTCTGGAGCAAGGCCCAGAGGGAAGGTCGGGCCACAGTGTCAACAGGCCCGCTGCTTGGGTCGCGTGACTCGGCAAACTCCCGGCCGCCAGAGGTATCTCAGGGAGAGACATGTCGGGAGAGCCTCCAGGGAGGCCCAACAGGCGAGACCAGGGCAGACCCCCAGCGTCCCAGAGGGAGGCCGTTCCAGCCGTAGCAGAGGGCCGCCCGTCATTCCAAGGGCACGGGGGGGGGGGGGGGGGCGGAAAGCGTGGGCATGCCGAGGACCCGGACGTGCCCCGGGGCAGAGCCGTAGGCTGGCATAGCCTCACCCGGGCTGCTGTCCAGCCGCAGGAGGGAATGACGTTCGGAAACCTGCTACCACACGGTCATCCGTGATCCTCGAGGACACGATGCTCAGCCAAAGAAGCCAGATAGAAAAGGCCACGTACTGTGTGTTTCCCTTTGATTTGTTTTAATGTTTATTTTTGAGAGAGAGAGAGAGGGAGAGGGAGACACCAAATCCGAAGCAGGCTCCAGGCTCCGAGCTGTCAGCACAGGGCTCGACCCGCGAACCGTGAGATGGTGACCTGAGCCGAAGTCGGACGCTCAACCGACTGGGCCACCCAGGCGTCCCTGTGTGTTTCCATTTATGTGGGCTGTCCAGAGTGTGGACATCCACGCAGAGAGAAAGTAGCCTGCTGGTTGCCTCGACCCGCGGGGAGGGCAGGGGGGACCCGGAGGGGACAGCAAAGGGTGCACGACTCTTTCTGAGGTGGTGGAAATATTCTCAAATTGCCTGGGTGTACACACCAAGCATACCGAAACTGAATATACTAAAAAAACATAGTACATGGGTCATTTGCCTGGTATGTGAGTTACAGCTCAATAAAACGGTTTTTAAAACACGTGTAAGGAAAACGTGACAACATCAAAGCGTCCACACGAATGTGCTAAGAGTTACTGATGCCTCAGGTCAAATATGGATTGTATTCTGTCCTTGGCCCGCTCCCCTCTTGACTCTGCGCTGTCAGGGGGCCAGGATCCCCACTGACTGCAGCCTGGGCCTGGGAATGACCCCCCAGGGGCTCTGGGGCCGAAGCTGGGTCTCCTGCAACGTCGCGCTCTGACCTTTCTCTCTCCAGCCCACTGACTCCTCCGCATCAGCCCCAGAACTAGAAGAACAGGATTGCATCCCTGGTTCTCTGCTGCTGGCTGTGTGATCCTGGCCAGTTATGCTACCTCTCTGGTTTGTCCTCTTTCGTCACCATAAATCACTGGCGGCGCCCCGGGTCTAAGACCGTCAGATCCGACCTGAAGGCTTTCTCCATTTATACATTTGTGCTGTGTCTGTGGGTCTGTTGGGAAATGATGAGGGAGTGTTATAAAAATTCCACTGCTCTTTGCTCTTGGAATTTCTGTTCTATAAATTAATAAGACCTTTACCGGTTTTCTCGGTTTCTCAAATTTGAATGCCTGGGCGGGGCTTTCAAGGACCGCACGGAAGAAATGTGCCACGTTCAAGAGCAGTAGCCATCCGGAGGACATCTTCCCGGACACCTTCAAGTCTCCAGAAAAGGGACAGGGCCCGCCTGTGCGGAGAGACTGCCAGGCTCCAGCCTGAGCCCCGGGGCCGGGGGAGGGGCCTCGAAGATGCAGAGAAGGAAGCTTGACATTGTGGTAAAGCATTTTGAAATCAACCTGGCATGATGACGTTTATCCCTCGTGGGTTTCAGAAATATGGCCCTCCATCGAGGGATGCATCCGAAGACCAGAGAGCAGTTTCGCCCTTTGCTTTTTGCTAAATAGAATCCAACTCCCTGTCTCTTTCTGGAACTTGGAGGGCAGAATGCGGCCATGACGAGGGCCGCCCTCTACACGCCCCAGACCTGTTCCTCTACTTGCTGGATTGTCCCCCTATTACCTCCTTCAGCTACTCTAAGGCTGTTTCCTTATGATACACCTCACCCTTGAAGAGCTTATGACAAAATGAATGCACAGGGAGTCAGGTTGAAGGGGGTGGCAGGCGAGACGGGCTACAGAATTTGCAGAGCCCGGTGCAAAATGAAAACGAGGTGTTCCTTGTTCAAAAAGTATGAAGAGGTTCATGAGGTCGATAGAGCTTTAAACCAAGTGTGGGCCCTGGTTTAACCGGAGTTCAAATGGAGCTGGGCCAGGGGCGTGATTAAAAGTCAGTTAGTGAGGGGCACCTGCGGGGGACTCAGTCAGTTAAGCGTCCGACTTCGGCTCAGGTCATGACCTGCCAGTTCGTGAGTTCGAGTCCGGCGTCGGGTTCTGTGCTGACAGCTCAGAACCTGCTTCAGACCCTCTGTCTCCCTCTCTCTGCCCCTCCCTCCCTGGTGCCTGCGTGCTCACTCTTTCTCGCTCTCTCTCACTTAAAAATAAAGAATAAACACTAATAAAAAAGTCAGTTAGTGAGGCTTATACGGAGTTCTCAGCCTTTCCTGCTTGGCCTTGGTGTGATAGACAGGTTTTAGAAAACAGCAAAAACGGATTGCAACAAGTATGAGGAGTGGAGACAAAGTGGGTCCAAGATGTTCCACGAACAAATCCATTAAAAAAACAGGCAGAGGACCTGAGTAGACACTTTTCCAAAGAAGACACACAGATGGCCCAGAGATGCATGAAAAGATGCTCAACATCGCTAGTCATCAGGGAAACGCAAGTCAAAACCACACTCAGATACCACCTCGCACCTGTCAGAACGGCTGGTATTAAAAAGACAAGAACGTCGGGGCGCCTGGGTGGCGCAGTCGGTTAGGCGTCCGACTTCAGCCAGGTCACGATCTCGCGGTCCGTGAGTTCGAGCCCCGCGTCAGGCTCTGGGCTGATGGCTCAGAGCCTGGAGCCTGTTTCGGATTCTGTGTCTCCCTCTCTCTCTGCCCCTCCCCCGTTCATGCTCTGTCTCTCTCTGTCCCAAAAATAAATAAACGTTGAAAAAAAAAAATTAAAAAAAAAAATAATAAATAAAAAGACAAGAACGAACGAGTGTTGGCGAGGATGTGGGGCAAAGGGAGCCCTCGGGCCCTATTGATGGGAACGTAAATTGGTGGAACCACCGTGGAAAACAGTACAGAGGTTCCCCCCAAAATTAATAATGGAAATACAATGGGATCCAGCAATTCTGCTGGGCATTTACCTGAAGGAAACAGAAACACTAATTCAAAAAGAGATTGCAACCCCCCGTTCATTGAAGTGTTACTTACAGTAGCCAAGATACGGAAGCAACCCAAGTGTCCATCCATGGGTGACTGGATAAAGAAGGTGTGAGATATAGACATATAATGAAATACTACTCAGCAATGAAAAAGAATGAAATCTTGCATTTGTGATAACATGGATGGACTTCGAAGGTATTATGCTCAGTGAAATATGTCAGGACAGACACCGTATGATGTCACGTCAACGTGGGATCTAAAAATGAAAACACACAAACAAAATAAACCAGAAACAGACTCATAGACGCAGAGAACAAACTGGTGGTTGCAGGGGGGAGGGCGGCGCTGGGGGCATGGGCGAGGCGGGCGAAGGGGACTATAAGTACAATCTTCCAGTTATAAAATAAACCAGACATGGGGGTGGAAAGCACAGCACAGGGAATAGAGTCAGTAAGATCGTCACAATGTTGCCCGGTGACAGGTGGTCCCTGGGCTCATTGTGGTGACCGTTTCGTAATGTACAGAACTGTCGAATCACCACGTGGTGCGCTTGAAACTCGCATAAAATTGTATGTCAACAGTACTTCAACTTAAAAAACAAATGAACAAACCAAAAGCCCCAAAGGGAAATGTTCCTCGAAGTGAAGCCCCGGTCCCCAACCCCGGGGGGGCCACAAAAGAGAGTCCCCTTCTGGCTCCCTGATGCCTTCTTGCTGCCCTCCCTCGCTGCTTATCCTTCCTCTGGGGGACAATACCCAGGTCTCCCGAATCCACTCCAGACGCTTTTTCATCCTGCCAGCGCTGGAGGGTGGAGACCCCACACTTCCAGTAAGTTCTATCATCAGGAGCCTTGAATCGTGCACCCCGCCGGTGGCTGGGACATCTCGTTCTCCAGCGGAACAAAGCTCCCAGGCTCTGCTGGTTTCTAACAGACTCAGGTGAGACCATCTCCAAAGGAAATTAGTGGATGACCCTCGATTCCAATAGGGTTTTTAAAAATTTTTATAATTTTTTTTTATTTTAGAGAGAGTGTGTGTGTGTGTGAGTGCATGAGTGAGGAAGAGACAGAAGGAGAGAGAGAGAGAGAGACAGAGAGAGAGAGAGAGAGAGTGCACAAGCAGGGGAGGAGCAGAGAGAAAGGGAGACACAGAATCTGAAGCAGGCTCCAGGCTCTGAGCTGTCAGCACAGAGCCCGATGCAGGGCTCGAACCCACAGACCGCAAGATCATGACCCGAGCCCAAGTTAGATGCTTAACCAACTTGGCCAAAATAAACAGTTTTTAAAAATTTAAAAAAAGAGAGAGAATTTGGCACCTTATGGTAACTGTCAGATCAGCCTTGTAGTTGGGGTTTAAATTGTGCCATTAAGTAATTGATTTTAGGCCCATGATTTCATTGGAAAAACATAAAGGCATTTTGCTAAATCTATACACGACACTGGGACAGTCAAGGACTGATATTCACCCCATTCAAACTCTATCTGTTAGATTTAGTGGAACAATCTTAGTACATGGGGGGTCTTGCTTCTTGGAGCCATTTGAAGTAATGTAAAAATATATATATATATATATATTTACAGTGCAGTTTAAATTGTTTAAGGGAGTCAGATTTATTAAGTTTTAAATACGATTGATTACATTAGGGAGTTTAGTAGTTCAAACTGAGTTGTTCAAATATCGATCAGATCAAGCCCCCCTGAAAGTGATATTAAAATGTCCTGAATTTACAGGAAAATGATTGGATTTGTAGGTTGAACCTCAAAAACCAACGGAAAACTGGATGTTAAAATGTGATACATTTTTAACAATACATGTGATACTAACCTAAAACACAAAAACCACCACTGCTCTTTCTTGCCACATGAGCGCCTCTCGAGGACACTCACCTCCTCCACACTGATGGTTTTTCTCCTCACATGTGCTTTCAGACCTCAGCTCACGGGACGGCTCATACAAGGACGCACCCCAATCATGCCCTTCCCACCGCCTCTCCACCGGGTCACCTCTCACCCGAGGGAATGCCACGGGCACTGGACAGTTGCCCTGAAGTTTGGGGTGGAAAATATGGCTTCCTGGTTGAATTCCTTTAAGACTGCTCTACGGGCTAATAGACATTTTCCCTTGAACCTGACCGATTCCAGCTCGTCAATCCCCACCTGAACGCCTGGCCACCTGGAGAAGCATTAGTCCCTCTTTTTGCGCTGCAAACCGCAAAGGAATGGCTTGTTGGAGATCTCTTCCTAGGGGTAAAGATGACCAGGTTATTAAAACTCAGAAAAGTTAGCCGCGAAGTGACTCACTTGGGTGTTTATTTCTGAGCTGTTTCTCTCCCGCTGCGTTCGAGCGGGAGAACTTGAGAACTGTGTCTCTATTTGTAGCGAAAGGAGAGACGGAGACAGACACCAGGCCGGCTCGCCTCTGATGGAGAAAGCGGGACTACTGTGTTCCCGCTGATCCTGTCTGAGCCTCCCGGCGGTCACGGCAAGAGGTAGGTCGGTGGGGTTATTGTTCGCCTTGGGGCTTCCAGGAAGACTCGGACACGCTCCATCCCTGCGATTAAGCTGTGATAAGCCCGCGGGACTCTTTGCCTTTGCAATTTCCTCTGGCTCCCCCACACCAAGCCCCCTGGGGATGGCTTCTCTCCTTCCGTATCTTCGCTACCACTGGTCAAAAGACACATCCAGTGAAAGTCCGTCTTGCTCTGTTCCCCCCAACGTTAGCACCCACCACAGTGAGGGGGTTCCCCCAGAGAAGCAACCCCAAGCCTGGCCTGGCTCCAGCGAGCTGTGGGACCCCGCGTCTTGAGACGTTCTTTGGAAGCAATGAACTGGGTGCGAAGGAAAGTCGATACAAATTGCATTTTCAGGCGGGGCGTTTGCCGTGCCTCCCCCACAACCGAGGCACTTCTTGGCCGGATCATTCCTTTTGGGGTCGCCATGCTTTCCCTTTGCAGGCGTCCCGGGAGCGAGTGAGGTCCTCAGCCAGCCGCTTACTAGCCCCAGGACCTGGGAGCCTCCGTATCAGACACCTGCATCTGCGTCTGGCTCGTCCTCTCTGGCCGTGTGACCTCAGTTGAGCTTAGCTTATCCAGCTGGGTTTCTCTTCTGTAACCAAGATCCAGGGACTCATTCTCAGCCACGTGGGGCACGCCGGGCCTCTGTCTTTTGTCTCTCGTGGGGGAGCATGGTCTCCCCAGCCAGCACGAGGCATACCCAGAGGCGTCCCGGAAACCACGGGGAACCCAAGGGGCCCTGGGCCTTTTCTACCGATGGCGTGACAGTTCTGCCAGGGTTCACGTTCAGCGACAGCGATGTGAGTGACTCCGACAGCAGCACAGCCAGGTTTTGTCCCGCAGAGATGCTGATGGCTCGTCCACCAATACGTTACTTCCCAACGGGGACGGTCTGAGTGCCCTGTAGAGCCCTGGGCCACGTGGCAACGTCCTCCCCACGCCTTCCTCCTACAGGACTGCGGACCACTCACTGGCTTCCTCACTGTGGGGATCGATAAATCGCTGACAGGGGCTCACTTTCCCCAAGAGCCATGCCTTTGACTCCTAAGCGATCCTCCCCCGCTGAGGGCGAGGGTGCCATCGGGTCCCCACGCCTGCCCACTGGCCCTGCCCCCTCCGCCCGGCCCTGTCTCCTTCTCTGGTCTGCACTCCCCCCCCCCCCCCCCCGCTCACTGATTCACCCAGCCTCAGACCTGCCGTGTCCGCATGTGACCCCGAGCCTCCTCTCCCTCCGGGGCCGACCTTTCCCCGGAATCCCCAGGTCTCATCCTGCCCATCGTCCCATGTCTCACGAGCACCCAGGCGTAACGGGTCCGAACCACACTCCCGATGACCCACCGCGCCCTGACCTCGCTTCTTGCCGAAGCCCACACGTGGCAACTTTACCCTTTCTGGTTGTCCAAGCTGAGGGGGAGCAGCGGAGAGCAAGGTCCCGAGATGCCGCAGCTGGGAGCAGCCCCCGTGTCGCGTGCCCCTGAGTGCTCGTCTCTTCCATGTGGCCCCAGGAGCTACCCCGCCCAGCGCTCAAGCCTGTGCACAGTCCCCTCTTAAATCTGGCCGCCTCGTGGCTCAGTCTGATGGGCGCAGTGTGGCAGAAGTGGCATCTGCTGACCTAAGTCTCAAGAAAACCTGGCAGCCTCCACGTTCGCACCTCTGAGCGCCCGGGGCCCCTGCGTACGAAGGCCAGCGGCTCTCCCTGACGGTTGCACACACAGAACTCCGGGAAAGGCCACAGGAGAGAGAGACGCCCTGGGACCACGTGCAGGGAGGTGCCCTGCCATCCGGCTGGCCCACCAGCCTGGGGCAGCCACACTGAGGACCCCTGGAGGACCAGCCCAGGCTGCAGACCCCCCCCAGGAAGAAGAGTGGCTGTTGTTTGCAGCTCTGGGGTTTTGGGTGATGTCACCCTCTGCTGCCTGTCGTCTCCTGTCGCTGTTCCCTCCCACCACGTCCTTCCCACAACACTGGCCTTTCCACTGTTTCTTGGACACTACCAGCACGATCCTTCCTCAGGACCTTTTCACTTGCTGGTCCCCGGCCAGAATTTCTCTTATCTCATCAGCTCTTTGGGGTTCTCCTTCACCTCTTCGGGTCTTTGCTCAAATCTCACCTGAACATCCAATTTTAAAGTGTGGCCCTCCCAAACGGTCCCTCTCCTTCTCCAGTTTCCTCTTTTTCGAAGGATTTATCTCCATCTGACATATTACAGGTTTACTTCTAGTTTGTGTGTGTCAGTTTCCCCCATGAGAATGTGAGTTCCGTGAAGTACAGCCTTTCTCAGAGCACTATTTCAGCAAGGAAATATTTGGGGGAGGAAGGAAGGAAGGAAGGAGGGAAGGAAGGAAGGAAGAAAGGGAGGAAAGAAGGAAGGAAGGAAGGAAAGAAGGAAGGAAG